>NW_028275000.1:0-203456 GCF_037043125.1 Eumetopias jubatus
GTGACAGCGCAAGGCATGTGCCCCATGCCTGCGCCACGGAAATAAGGAGTGGAGATTGTCTCTCCCGGTTCAAACCTTGTTCCGTGAGAAATGTTTTCAAGAGTACGAGAGAGAGCAGAGGGAAAAGGTCATGCCTTTAAGTCTGAGAAGGAAACCCTGGAAAGCCGTACGCCTACGTATGAGCGGCATTCTGGCGCGAACGTGTGAAGGCATAAAGAATGTGTCCTGGGACGGTGCTTGACAAACCCCTTGTGAAGAAGTCTTCCCTCAGCTATCATATGGTTTCAGGAAGATAAAAGTGTTTTCCGCCGTGGGCGCGAAGGCACGAGGGACGTGCCCTAGAGTGAGCTGTCCGTTTCGAATGTGCCGCCCGTCGTTCCACGAAGAAGGGTGAGTATGGAAATGTATGATGTGAGGAAGCATAGGGAAGATTGCCTACGGGTGTTTAACTCTAAGGACAAATCTAGAGGGTTGCCGTCCGTCGACGACCAGCTCTTTCCCTACGGATGGAAGCGCCGTGTTAAAGCTTAGGGCGAGAGAAAAGAGACGGAATGCGAGATACACCACAGTGGGGAACACGTTGTGTGGAGGGCTTCTCTCCACCAAAGTCTTGGGTCACGAATTTGGAAGGGCCTTCAAATGTACGTGAGCTAGCGTCAGCAGAGCCTTCCACTGAACTCAGAGAAACGAGGCCGCGTCAAACATGATTTCGTGCTAACCCCTTGGTTCGCGAAGCGCGAAGCCTTTTGAGATATGTGTGTGAGGGTCTTGCACTCGCCTCTCAAGAAACAAAACGGTAGAGCAATAGTCTTCCCACTACCATCTACAGGGAAGAAGACGGAGGAAATGTCCCACGTTAAAAGTGAAGGCGCAAGTTACTGTGCCATAGAGCCCTGCTTGGGAAAGAACTTGTGTCGAAAGCTTCTCCCAACTCAGATCTTGTTTCGGGAAGATAGAAGCGCTGTCGGTACTTTGTGTGAAAACACAAGGAAAATGCCACACGCTGAATTGTGAAGAGAAATGTGGGTCGAACGTGACCACCAACACACTCGTTGTCCCCTAGAGAGGTGTGTGTCTGGAAGTGGGAGGAAGCGTAACGGACGTGCTATACACTTAACTCCAAGAAACAACGCTGTGGAGGTGCGGTCCTTCGACTGCCCTTCTTCTTTGCTAAGGAACGAAGCGGCTTGAAGCCAAGTGTGAAAGGAAACGGAGGGCAAGGAAGGGTGATATGCCTCACTCGCGGCACAACTTCTGATGGAGGGCTTTTCTCAACGAACACCATGTGTCACGAAGATAGAAGGGTTTGCGAAAGTATGTGACTTCGCCAAAGGAAAGGCATACACGAATCTCGGCGAACCACGTCTGTGTCGATCGCGACTTCGAGCTTCCATCTGGGTTCCCGAGGAACCCATAGTCACATAATGTCTGTGTGGTATCCTACTGCAGAAACACCACTGCAGAGAAACCGTGCGTCTACTATCACCTTCCCTGAAACTGGTAGACTTTTGCAATGGAAGTGGGAAATCGCAAGGAATGTGCCCCGTGCCTGTGCCACGGAAGTAACTAGTGTCAATGTCTGTCGCGATTGGAATCCTGTTCCGTGAGAAGCGTTTCCAAGAGTATGAGAGAGAGCAGATGGAAAAGGTCATGGTTTGAAGCGTGAGAAGGAGACCCGTCAG
Organism: Eumetopias jubatus; assembly: GCF_037043125.1. NCBI lineage: Eukaryota > Metazoa > Chordata > Mammalia > Carnivora > Otariidae > Eumetopias > Eumetopias jubatus. The sequence continues at coordinate 1,683 of NW_028275000.1, forward strand.
GAAAGCCATACACGTAAGTCGGGGAAGCACTTTCGCGTGACATGGTGAAGGCATCTAGAATGTGCCCTGTGACGGTGCTCGAGAAACCACTTGTGAAGAAGGCTTCCCTCAACTGCCGTATCGTTTCCGTAGGAGGAAACTGTTTTCCGTAGTGGGTGTGAAGGCATAAGGGACGTAGACGAGACTTCGCTCTCCGCTTCGAAGGTGCCTGCCGTCGTTACACGAAGAAGGATGTGTATGGAAATGGATGACTGCGGAAGCATAAGGAAGATGGCATGCGTTTGTTTAACTCTAAGAACAAGTCTCGAGGGTTCCCGTCCTTCGACTACCATCTCTTCTCGTAAGGATGCGAAGCCGCTCCTTAAACCTCGTGTGAACGAAAAGAGATGGAACGCGCGATACCGCACAGTGAGGAACACGTTGTGCGGAGGGTTTCTCTCCATTACGTCCTGTGTCATGGAGGTGGATGGGTCTTGCAATGTACGTGGGCTAGCCTCAGTAGCAGTAGTAGCCTGACACTGAATTCTGAGAAACAAGGCCATGTCAAACAGGCTTTCGCGCTAACATCGTGGTGCTTGAAGAAAGAAGCCTTTGGAGACATGTGCGTTGCTATATAAGGTAGGCGTCTTACACTCACCTCTCACGAAACCAAACTGTAGGGAACTAGTCTTTCCACTACCGCCTCCGGGGAAGAAGTTGGAAGAACTTTCCGACGTTCAAAGTGAAGGCACAAATGCTGGGCCGTCTACCACTGTTTGAGAGAGGAGTTGTGTCTCAAGCTCCTGTCAACCCAGATCTTGCTTCGGGAAGAGAGAAGCGTTTTCAGGACTTCGTGTGAAAGCGTAAGGACAATGCCATAGGCTGAATGGTGAAGGAAAATGTGGGTCGAATGCGACCACCAACTAACAAGTTGTCCCCTAGGGAGGTGTGTGTCTGGAAATGGGAGGAAGCGTAAGGAACGAGCTGTACACTTAAGTCTAAGAGACAATGCTGTGGAGGAGCGGTCCTTCGACTCCCCGCCTCCTTTCCTAAGGATCGAAGCAGCTTGACGCCGAGTGTGAACGGAAGCAGAGGAAAAGCCTGCTATACCTTACTCGGGGAACCACTTTGTATGGAGGGCTTCTCTCAATGAACACCACGGCTCACGACGCTAGAAGGGTTTTCAAACGTACGTGAGTTCGCCAAAGGAAAGCCACAGACTACACTGTGCGAAACAAGTCTGTGTCAAACCGCGCCTTCGAGCTTCCATCTGGCTTCACGGGGAAAACCTAGTCACAACATGAACGTGTGGAGCCCTAAACAGGCGGCGTGCACGTCGGTCTGAAGAAACACCACTGCAGAGAAACCGTGTTTCTCCCAACCTCTTCCCTGAAAATGGTAGTCTATTCCAAGGTAAGTGTGACAGCGCAAGGCATGTGCCCCATGCCTGCGCCACGGAAATAAGGAGTGGAGATTGTCTCTCCCGGTTCAAACCTTGTTCCGTGAGAAATGTTTTCAAGAGTACGAGAGAGAGCAGAGGGAAAAGGTCATGCCTTTAAGTCTGAGAAGGAAACCCTGGAAAGCCGTACGCCTACGTATGAGCGGCATTCTGGCGCGAACGTGTGAAGGCATAAAGAATGTGTCCTGGGACGGTGCTTGACAAACCCCTTGTGAAGAAGTCTTCCCTCAGCTATCATATGGTTTCAGGAAGATAAAAGTGTTTTCCGCCGTGGGCGCGAAGGCACGAGGGACGTGCCCTAGAGTGAGCTGTCCGTTTCGAATGTGCCGCCCGTCGTTCCACGAAGAAGGGTGAGTATGGAAATGTATGATGTGAGGAAGCATAGGGAAGATTGCCTACGGGTGTTTAACTCTAAGGACAAATCTAGAGGGTTGCCGTCCGTCGACGACCAGCTCTTTCCCTACGGATGGAAGCGCCGTGTTAAAGCTTAGGGCGAGAGAAAAGAGACGGAATGCGAGATACACCACAGTGGGGAACACGTTGTGTGGAGGGCTTCTCTCCACCAAAGTCTTGGGTCACGAATTTGGAAGGGCCTTCAAATGTACGTGAGCTAGCGTCAGCAGAGCCTTCCACTGAACTCAGAGAAACGAGGCCGCGTCAAACATGATTTCGTGCTAACCCCTTGGTTCGCGAAGCGCGAAGCCTTTTGAGATATGTGTGTGAGGGTCTTGCACTCGCCTCTCAAGAAACAAAACGGTAGAGCAATAGTCTTCCCACTACCATCTACAGGGAAGAAGACGGAGGAAATGTCCCACGTTAAAAGTGAAGGCGCAAGTTACTGTGCCATAGAGCCCTGCTTGGGAAAGAACTTGTGTCGAAAGCTTCTCCCAACTCAGATCTTGTTTCGGGAAGATAGAAGCGCTGTCGGTACTTTGTGTGAAAACACAAGGAAAATGCCACACGCTGAATTGTGAAGAGAAATGTGGGTCGAACGTGACCACCAACACACTCGTTGTCCCCTAGAGAGGTGTGTGTCTGGAAGTGGGAGGAAGCGTAACGGACGTGCTATACACTTAACTCCAAGAAACAACGCTGTGGAGGTGCGGTCCTTCGACTGCCCTTCTTCTTTGCTAAGGAACGAAGCGGCTTGAAGCCAAGTGTGAAAGGAAACGGAGGGCAAGGAAGGGTGATATGCCTCACTCGCGGCACAACTTCTGATGGAGGGCTTTTCTCAACGAACACCATGTGTCACGAAGATAGAAGGGTTTGCGAAAGTATGTGACTTCGCCAAAGGAAAGGCATACACGAATCTCGGCGAACCACGTCTGTGTCGATCGCGACTTCGAGCTTCCATCTGGGTTCCCGAGGAACCCATAGTCACATAATGTATGTGTTGTATCCTACTGCAGAAACACCACTGCAGAGAAACCGTGCGTCTACTATCACCTTCCCTGAAACTGGTAGACTTTTGCAATGGAAGTGGGAAATCGCAAGGAATGTGCCCCGTGCCTGTGCCACGGAAGTAACTAGTGTCAATGTCTGTCGCGATTGGAATCCTGTTCCGTGAGAAGCGTTTCCAAGAGTATGAGAGAGAGCAGATGGAAAAGGTCATGGTTTGAAGCGTGAGAAGGAGACCCGTCAGGAAAGCCATACACGTAAGTCGGGGAAGCACTTTCGCGTGACATGGTGAAGGCATCTAGAATGTGCCCTGTGACGGTGCTCGAGAAACCACTTGTGAAGAAGGCTTCCCTCAACTGCCGTATCGTTTCCGTAGGAGGAAACTGTTTTCCGTAGTGGGTGTGAAGGCATAAGGGACGTAGACGAGACTTCGCTCTCCGCTTCGAAGGTGCCTGCCGTCGTTACACGAAGAAGGATGTGTATGGAAATGGATGACTGCGGAAGCATAAGGAAGATGGCATGCGTTTGTTTAACTCTAAGAACAAGTCTCGAGGGTTCCCGTCCTTCGACTACCATCTCTTCTCGTAAGGATGCGAAGCCGCTCCTTAAACCTCGTGTGAACGAAAAGAGATGGAACGCGCGATACCGCACAGTGAGGAACACGTTGTGCGGAGGGTTTCTCTCCATTACGTCCTGTGTCATGGAGGTGGATGGGTCTTGCAATGTACGTGGGCTAGCCTCAGTAGCAGTAGTAGCCTGACACTGAATTCTGAGAAACAAGGCCATGTCAAACAGGCTTTCGCGCTAACATCGTGGTGCTTGAAGAAAGAAGCCTTTGGAGACATGTGCGTTGCTATATAAGGTAGGCGTCTTACACTCACCTCTCACGAAACCAAACTGTAGGGAACTAGTCTTTCCACTACCGCCTCCGGGGAAGAAGTTGGAAGAACTTTCCGACGTTCAAAGTGAAGGCACAAATGCTGGGCCGTCTACCACTGTTTGAGAGAGGAGTTGTGTCTCAAGCTCCTGTCAACCCAGATCTTGCTTCGGGAAGAGAGAAGCGTTTTCAGGACTTCGTGTGAAAGCGTAAGGACAATGCCATAGGCTGAATGGTGAAGGAAAATGTGGGTCGAATGCGACCACCAACTAACAAGTTGTCCCCTAGGGAGGTGTGTGTCTGGAAATGGGAGGAAGCGTAAGGAACGAGCTGTACACTTAAGTCTAAGAGACAATGCTGTGGAGGAGCCGTCCTTCGACTCCCCGCCTCCTTTCCTAAGGATCGAAGCAGCTTGACGCCGAGTGTGAACGGAAGCAGAGGAAAAGCCTGCTATACCTTACTCGGGGAACCACTTTGTATGGAGGGCTTCTCTCAATGAACACCACGGCTCACGACGCTAGAAGGGTTTTCAAACGTACGTGAGTTCGCCAAAGGAAAGCCACAGACTACACTGTGCGAAACAAGTCTGTGTCAAACCGCGCCTTCGAGCTTCCATCTGGCTTCACGGGGAAAACCTAGTCACAACATGAACGTGTGGAGCCCTAAACAGGCGGCGTGCACGTCGGTCTGAAGAAACACCACTGCAGAGAAACCGTGTTTCTCCCAACCTCTTCCCTGAAAATGGTAGTCTATTCCAAGGTAAGTGTGACAGCGCAAGGCATGTGCCCCATGCCTGCGCCACGGAAATAAGGAGTGGAGATTGTCTCTCCCGGTTCAAACCTTGTTCCGTGAGAAATGTTTTCAAGAGTACGAGAGAGAGCAGAGGGAAAAGGTCATGCCTTTAAGTCTGAGAAGGAAACCCTGGAAAGCCGTACGCCTACGTATGAGCGGCATTCTGGCGCGAACGTGTGAAGGCATAAAGAATGTGTCCTGGGACGGTGCTTGACAAACCCCTTGTGAAGAAGTCTTCCCTCAGCTATCATATGGTTTCAGGAAGATAAAAGTGTTTTCCGCCGTGGGCGCGAAGGCACGAGGGACGTGCCCTAGAGTGAGCTGTCCGTTTCGAATGTGCCGCCCGTCGTTCCACGAAGAAGGGTGAGTATGGAAATGTATGATGTGAGGAAGCATAGGGAAGATTGCCTACGGGTGTTTAACTCTAAGGACAAATCTAGAGGGTTGCCGTCCGTCGACGACCAGCTCTTTCCCTACGGATGGAAGCGCCGTGTTAAAGCTTAGGGCGAGAGAAAAGAGACGGAATGCGAGATACACCACAGTGGGGAACACGTTGTGTGGAGGGCTTCTCTCCACCAAAGTCTCGGGTCACGAATTTGGAAGGGCCTTCAAATGTACGTGAGCTAGCGTCAGCAGAGCCTTCCACTGAACTCAGAGAAACGAGGCCGCGTCAAACATGATTTCGTGCTAACCCCTTGGTTCGCGAAGCGCGAAGCCTTTTGAGATATGTGTGTGAGGGTCTTGCACTCGCCTCTCAAGAAACAAAACGGTAGAGCAATAGTCTTCCCACTACCATCTACAGGGAAGAAGACGGAGGAAATGTCCCACGTTAAAAGTGAAGGCGCAAGTTACTGTGCCATAGAGCCCTGCTTGGGAAAGAACTTGTGTCGAAAGCTTCTCCCAACTCAGATCTTGTTTCGGGAAGATAGAAGCGCTGTCGGTACTTTGTGTGAAAACACAAGGAAAATGCCACACGCTGAATTGTGAAGAGAAATGTGGGTCGAACGTGACCACCAACACACTCGTTGTCCCCTAGAGAGGTGTGTGTCTGGAAGTGGGAGGAAGCGTAACGGACGTGCTATACACTTAACTCCAAGAAACAACGCTGTGGAGGTGCGGTCCTTCGACTGCCCTTCTTCTTTGCTAAGGAACGAAGCGGCTTGAAGCCAAGTGTGAAAGGAAACGGAGGGCAAGGAAGGGTGATATGCCTCACTCGCGGCACAACTTCTGATGGAGGGCTTTTCTCAACGAACACCATGTGTCACGAAGATAGAAGGGTTTGCGAAAGTATGTGACTTCGCCAAAGGAAAGGCATACACGAATCTCGGCGAACCACGTCTGTGTCGATCGCGACTTCGAGCTTCCATCTGGGTTCCCGAGGAACCCATAGTCACATAATGTATGTGTTGTATCCTACTGCAGAAACACCACTGCAGAGAAACCGTGCGTCTACTATCACCTTCCCTGAAACTGGTAGACTTTTGCAATGGAAGTGGGAAATCGCAAGGAATGTGCCCCGTGCCTGTGCCACGGAAGTAACTAGTGTCAATGTCTGTCGCGATTGGAATCCTGTTCCGTGAGAAGCGTTTCCAAGAGTATGAGAGAGAGCAGATGGAAAAGGTCATGGTTTGAAGCGTGAGAAGGAGACCCGTCAGGAAAGCCATACACGTAAGTCGGGGAAGCACTTTCGCGTGACATGGTGAAGGCATCTAGAATGTGCCCTGTGACGGTGCTCGAGAAACCACTTGTGAAGAAGGCTTCCCTCAACTGCCGTATCGTTTCCGTAGGAGGAAACTGTTTTCCGTAGTGGGTGTGAAGGCATAAGGGACGTAGACGAGACTTCGCTCTCCGCTTCGAAGGTGCCTGCCGTCGTTACACGAAGAAGGATGTGTATGGAAATGGATGACTGCGGAAGCATAAGGAAGATGGCATGCGTTTGTTTAACTCTAAGAACAAGTCTCGAGGGTTCCCGTCCTTCGACTACCATCTCTTCTCGTAAGGATGCGAAGCCGCTCCTTAAACCTCGTGTGAACGAAAAGAGATGGAACGCGCGATACCGCACAGTGAGGAACACGTTGTGCGGAGGGTTTCTCTCCATTACGTCCTGTGTCATGGAGGTGGATGGGTCTTGCAATGTACGTGGGCTAGCCTCAGTAGCAGTAGTAGCCTGACACTGAATTCTGAGAAACAAGGCCATGTCAAACAGGCTTTCGCGCTAACATCGTGGTGCTTGAAGAAAGAAGCCTTTGGAGACATGTGCGTTGCTATATAAGGTAGGCGTCTTACACTCACCTCTCACGAAACCAAACTGTAGGGAACTAGTCTTTCCACTACCGCCTCCGGGGAAGAAGTTGGAAGAACTTTCCGACGTTCAAAGTGAAGGCACAAATGCTGGGCCGTCTACCACTGTTTGAGAGAGGAGTTGTGTCTCAAGCTCCTGTCAACCCAGATCTTGCTTCGGGAAGAGAGAAGCGTTTTCAGGACTTCGTGTGAAAGCGTAAGGACAATGCCATAGGCTGAATGGTGAAGGAAAATGTGGGTCGAATGCGACCACCAACTAACAAGTTGTCCCCTAGGGAGGTGTGTGTCTGGAAATGGGAGGAAGCGTAAGGAACGAGCTGTACACTTAAGTCTAAGAGACAATGCTGTGGAGGAGCCGTCCTTCGACTCCCCGCCTCCTTTCCTAAGGATCGAAGCAGCTTGACGCCGAGTGTGAACGGAAGCAGAGGAAAAGCCTGCTATACCTTACTCGGGGAACCACTTTGTATGGAGGGCTTCTCTCAATGAACACCACGGCTCACGACGCTAGAAGGGTTTTCAAACGTACGTGAGTTCGCCAAAGGAAAGCCACAGACTACACTGTGCGAAACAAGTCTGTGTCAAACCGCGCCTTCGAGCTTCCATCTGGCTTCACGGGGAAAACCTAGTCACAACATGAACGTGTGGAGCCCTAAACAGGCGGCGTGCACGTCGGTCTGAAGAAACACCACTGCAGAGAAACCGTGTTTCTCCCAACCTCTTCCCTGAAAATGGTAGTCTATTCCAAGGTAAGTGTGACAGCGCAAGGCATGTGCCCCATGCCTGCGCCACGGAAATAAGGAGTGGAGATTGTCTCTCCCGGTTCAAACCTTGTTCCGTGAGAAATGTTTTCAAGAGTACGAGAGAGAGCAGAGGGAAAAGGTCATGCCTTTAAGTCTGAGAAGGAAACCCTGGAAAGCCGTACGCCTACGTATGAGCGGCATTCTGGCGCGAACGTGTGAAGGCATAAAGAATGTGTCCTGGGACGGTGCTTGACAAACCCCTTGTGAAGAAGTCTTCCCTCAGCTATCATATGGTTTCAGGAAGATAAAAGTGTTTTCCGCCGTGGGCGCGAAGGCACGAGGGACGTGCCCTAGAGTGAGCTGTCCGTTTCGAATGTGCCGCCCGTCGTTCCACGAAGAAGGGTGAGTATGGAAATGTATGATGTGAGGAAGCATAGGGAAGATTGCCTACGGGTGTTTAACTCTAAGGACAAATCTAGAGGGTTGCCGTCCGTCGACGACCAGCTCTTTCCCTACGGATGGAAGCGCCGTGTTAAAGCTTAGGGCGAGAGAAAAGAGACGGAATGCGAGATACACCACAGTGGGGAACACGTTGTGTGGAGGGCTTCTCTCCACCAAAGTCTCGGGTCACGAATTTGGAAGGGCCTTCAAATGTACGTGAGCTAGCGTCAGCAGAGCCTTCCACTGAACTCAGAGAAACGAGGCCGCGTCAAACATGATTTCGTGCTAACCCCTTGGTTCGCGAAGCGCGAAGCCTTTTGAGATATGTGTGTGAGGGTCTTGCACTCACCTCTCAAGAAACAAAACGGTAGAGCAATAGTCTTCCCACTACCATCTACAGGGAAGAAGACGGAGGAAATGTCCCACGTTAAAAGTGAAGGCGCAAGTTACTGTGCCATAGAGCCCTGCTTGGGAAAGAACTTGTGTCGAAAGCTTCTCCCAACTCAGATCTTGTTTCGGGAAGATAGAAGCGCTGTCGGTACTTTGTGTGAAAACACAAGGAAAATGCCACACGCTGAATTGTGAAGAGAAATGTGGGTCGAACGTGACCACCAACACACTCGTTGTCCCCTAGAGAGGTGTGTGTCTGGAAGTGGGAGGAAGCGTAACGGACGTGCTATACACTTAACTCCAAGAAACAACGCTGTGGAGGTGCGGTCCTTCGACTGCCCTTCTTCTTTGCTAAGGAACGAAGCGGCTTGAAGCCAAGTGTGAAAGGAAACGGAGGGCAAGGAAGGGTGATATGCCTCACTCGCGGCACAACTTCTGATGGAGGGCTTTTCTCAACGAACACCATGTGTCACGAAGATAGAAGGGTTTGCGAAAGTATGTGACTTCGCCAAAGGAAAGGCATACACGAATCTCGGCGAACCACGTCTGTGTCGATCGCGACTTCGAGCTTCCATCTGGGTTCCCGAGGAACCCATAGTCACATAATGTATGTGTTGTATCCTACTGCAGAAACACCACTGCAGAGAAACCGTGCGTCTACTATCACCTTCCCTGAAACTGGTAGACTTTTGCAATGGAAGTGGGAAATCGCAAGGAATGTGCCCCGTGCCTGTGCCACGGAAGTAACTAGTGTCAATGTCTGTCGCGATTGGAATCCTGTTCCGTGAGAAGCGTTTCCAAGAGTATGAGAGAGAACAGATGGAAAAGGTCATGGTTTGAAGCGTGAGAAGGAGACCCGTCAGGAAAGCCATACACGTAAGTCGGGGAAGCACTTTCGCGTGACATGGTGAAGGCATCTAGAATGTGCCCTGTGACGGTGCTCGAGAAACCACTTGTGAAGAAGGCTTCCCTCAACTGCCGTATCGTTTCCGTAGGAGGAAACTGTTTTCCGTAGTGGGTGTGAAGGCATAAGGGACGTAGACGAGACTTCGCTCTCCGCTTCGAAGGTGCCTGCCGTCGTTACACGAAGAAGGATGTGTATGGAAATGGATGACTGCGGAAGCATAAGGAAGATGGCATGCGTTTGTTTAACTCTAAGAACAAGTCTCGAGGGTTCCCGTCCTTCGACTACCATCTCTTCTCGTAAGGATGCGAAGCCGCTCCTTAAACCTCGTGTGAACGAAAAGAGATGGAACGCGCGATACCGCACAGTGAGGAACACGTTGTGCGGAGGGTTTCTCTCCATTACGTCCTGTGTCATGGAGGTGGATGGGTCTTGCAATGTACGTGGGCTAGCCTCAGTAGCAGTAGTAGCCTGACACTGAATTCTGAGAAACAAGGCCATGTCAAACAGGCTTTCGCGCTAACATCGTGGTGCTTGAAGAAAGAAGCCTTTGGAGACATGTGCGTTGCTATATAAGGTAGGCGTCTTACACTCACCTCTCACGAAACCAAACTGTAGGGAACTAGTCTTTCCACTACCGCCTCCGGGGAAGAAGTTGGAAGAACTTTCCGACGTTCAAAGTGAAGGCACAAATGCTGGGCCGTCTACCACTGTTTGAGAGAGGAGTTGTGTCTCAAGCTCCTGTCAACCCAGATCTTGCTTCGGGAAGAGAGAAGCGTTTTCAGGACTTCGTGTGAAAGCGTAAGGACAATGCCATAGGCTGAATGGTGAAGGAAAATGTGGGTCGAATGCGACCACCAACTAACAAGTTGTCCCCTAGGGAGGTGTGTGTCTGGAAATGGGAGGAAGCGTAAGGAACGAGCTGTACACTTAAGTCTAAGAGACAATGCTGTGGAGGAGCGGTCCTTCGACTCCCCGCCTCCTTTCCTAAGGATCGAAGCAGCTTGACGCCGAGTGTGAACGGAAGCAGAGGAAAAGCCTGCTATACCTTACTCGGGGAACCACTTTGTATGGAGGGCTTCTCTCAATGAACACCACGGCTCACGACGCTAGAAGGGTTTTCAAACGTACGTGAGTTCGCCAAAGGAAAGCCACAGACTACACTGTGCGAAACAAGTCTGTGTCAAACCGCGCCTTCGAGCTTCCATCTGGCTTCACGGGGAAAACCTAGTCACAACATGAACGTGTGGAGCCCTAAACAGGCGGCGTGCACGTCGGTCTGAAGAAACACCACTGCAGAGAAACCGTGTTTCTCCCAACCTCTTCCCTGAAAATGGTAGTCTATTCCAAGGTAAGTGTGACAGCGCAAGGCATGTGCCCCATGCCTGCGCCACGGAAATAAGGAGTGGAGATTGTCTCTCCCGGTTCAAACCTTGTTCCGTGAGAAATGTTTTCAAGAGTACGAGAGAGAGCAGAGGGAAAAGGTCATGCCTTTAAGTCTGAGAAGGAAACCCTGGAAAGCCGTACGCCTACGTATGAGCGGCATTCTGGCGCGAACGTGTGAAGGCATAAAGAATGTGTCCTGGGACGGTGCTTGACAAACCCCTTGTGAAGAAGTCTTCCCTCAGCTATCATATGGTTTCAGGAAGATAAAAGTGTTTTCCGCCGTGGGCGCGAAGGCACGAGGGACGTGCCCTAGAGTGAGCTGTCCGTTTCGAATGTGCCGCCCGTCGTTCCACGAAGAAGGGTGAGTATGGAAATGTATGATGTGAGGAAGCATAGGGAAGATTGCCTACGGGTGTTTAACTCTAAGGACAAATCTAGAGGGTTGCCGTCCGTCGACGACCAGCTCTTTCCCTACGGATGGAAGCGCCGTGTTAAAGCTTAGGGCGAGAGAAAAGAGACGGAATGCGAGATACACCACAGTGGGGAACACGTTGTGTGGAGGGCTTCTCTCCACCAAAGTCTCGGGTCACGAATTTGGAAGGGCCTTCAAATGTACGTGAGCTAGCGTCAGCAGAGCCTTCCACTGAACTCAGAGAAACGAGGCCGCGTCAAACATGATTTCGTGCTAACCCCTTGGTTCGCGAAGCGCGAAGCCTTTTGAGATATGTGTGTGAGGGTCTTGCACTCACCTCTCAAGAAACAAAACGGTAGAGCAATAGTCTTCCCACTACCATCTACAGGGAAGAAGACGGAGGAAATGTCCCACGTTAAAAGTGAAGGCGCAAGTTACTGTGCCATAGAGCCCTGCTTGGGAAAGAACTTGTGTCGAAAGCTTCTCCCAACTCAGATCTTGTTTCGGGAAGATAGAAGCGCTGTCGGTACTTTGTGTGAAAACACAAGGAAAATGCCACACGCTGAATTGTGAAGAGAAATGTGGGTCGAACGTGACCACCAACACACTCGTTGTCCCCTAGAGAGGTGTGTGTCTGGAAGTGGGAGGAAGCGTAACGGACGTGCTATACACTTAACTCCAAGAAACAACGCTGTGGAGGTGCGGTCCTTCGACTGCCCTTCTTCTTTGCTAAGGAACGAAGCGGCTTGAAGCCAAGTGTGAAAGGAAACGGAGGGCAAGGAAGGGTGATATACCTCACTCGCGGCACAACTTCTGATGGAGGGCTTTTCTCAACGAACACCATGTGTCACGAAGATAGAAGGGTTTGCGAAAGTATGTGACTTCGCCAAAGGAAAGGCATACACGAATCTCGGCGAACCACGTCTGTGTCGATCGCGACTTCGAGCTTCCATCTGGGTTCCCGAGGAACCCATAGTCACATAATGTCTGTGTGGTATCCTACTGCAGAAACACCACTGCAGAGAAACCGTGCGTCTACTATCACCTTCCCTGAAACTGGTAGACTTTTGCAATGGAAGTGGGAAATCGCAAGGAATGTGCCCCGTGCCTGTGCCACGGAAGTAACTAGTGTCAATGTCTGTCGCGATTGGAATCCTGTTCCGTGAGAAGCGTTTCCAAGAGTATGAGAGAGAGCAGATGGAAAAGGTCATGGTTTGAAGCGTGAGAAGGAGACCCGTCAGGAAAGCCATACACGTAAGTCGGGGAAGCACTTTCGCGTGACATGGTGAAGGCATCTAGAATGTGCCCTGTGACGGTGCTCGAGAAACCACTTGTGAAGAAGGCTTCCCTCAACTGCCGTATCGTTTCCGTAGGAGGAAACTGTTTTCCGTAGTGGGTGTGAAGGCATAAGGGACGTAGACGAGACTTCGCTCTCCGCTTCGAAGGTGCCTGCCGTCGTTACACGAAGAAGGATGTGTATGGAAATGGATGACTGCGGAAGCATAAGGAAGATGGCATGCGTTTGTTTAACTCTAAGAACAAGTCTCGAGGGTTCCCGTCCTTCGACTACCATCTCTTCTCGTAAGGATGCGAAGCCGCTCCTTAAACCTCGTGTGAACGAAAAGAGATGGAACGCGCGATACCGCACAGTGAGGAACACGTTGTGCGGAGGGTTTCTCTCCATTACGTCCTGTGTCATGGAGGTGGATGGGTCTTGCAATGTACGTGGGCTAGCCTCAGTAGCAGTAGTAGCCTGACACTGAATTCTGAGAAACAAGGCCATGTCAAACAGGCTTTCGCGCTAACATCGTGGTGCTTGAAGAAAGAAGCCTTTGGAGACATGTGCGTTGCTATATAAGGTAGGCGTCTTACACTCACCTCTCACGAAACCAAACTGTAGGGAACTAGTCTTTCCACTACCGCCTCCGGGGAAGAAGTTGGAAGAACTTTCCGACGTTCAAAGTGAAGGCACAAATGCTGGGCCGTCTACCACTGTTTGAGAGAGGAGTTGTGTCTCAAGCTCCTGTCAACCCAGATCTTGCTTCGGGAAGAGAGAAGCGTTTTCAGGACTTCGTGTGAAAGCGTAAGGACAATGCCATAGGCTGAATGGTGAAGGAAAATGTGGGTCGAATGCGACCACCAACTAACAAGTTGTCCCCTAGGGAGGTGTGTGTCTGGAAATGGGAGGAAGCGTAAGGAACGAGCTGTACACTTAAGTCTAAGAGACAATGCTGTGGAGGAGCGGTCCTTCGACTCCCCGCCTCCTTTCCTAAGGATCGAAGCAGCTTGACGCCGAGTGTGAACGGAAGCAGAGGAAAAGCCTGCTATACCTTACTCGGGGAACCACTTTGTATGGAGGGCTTCTCTCAATGAACACCACGGCTCACGACGCTAGAAGGGTTTTCAAACGTACGTGAGTTCGCCAAAGGAAAGCCACAGACTACACTGTGCGAAACAAGTCTGTGTCAAACCGCGCCTTCGAGCTTCCATCTGGCTTCACGGGGAAAACCTAGTCACAACATGAACGTGTGGAGCCCTAAACAGGCGGCGTGCACGTCGGTCTGAAGAAACACCACTGCAGAGAAACCGTGTTTCTCCCAACCTCTTCCCTGAAAATGGTAGTCTATTCCAAGGTAAGTGTGACAGCGCAAGGCATGTGCCCCATGCCTGCGCCACGGAAATAAGGAGTGGAGATTGTCTCTCCCGGTTCAAACCTTGTTCCGTGAGAAATGTTTTCAAGAGTACGAGAGAGAGCAGAGGGAAAAGGTCATGCCTTTAAGTCTGAGAAGGAAACCCTGGAAAGCCGTACGCCTACGTATGAGCGGCATTCTGGCGCGAACGTGTGAAGGCATAAAGAATGTGTCCTGGGACGGTGCTTGACAAACCCCTTGTGAAGAAGTCTTCCCTCAGCTATCATATGGTTTCAGGAAGATAAAAGTGTTTTCCGCCGTGGGCGCGAAGGCACGAGGGACGTGCCCTAGAGTGAGCTGTCCGTTTCGAATGTGCCGCCCGTCGTTCCACGAAGAAGGGTGAGTATGGAAATGTATGATGTGAGGAAGCATAGGGAAGATTGCCTACGGGTGTTTAACTCTAAGGACAAATCTAGAGGGTTGCCGTCCGTCGACGACCAGCTCTTTCCCTACGGATGGAAGCGCCGTGTTAAAGCTTAGGGCGAGAGAAAAGAGACGGAATGCGAGATACACCACAGTGGGGAACACGTTGTGTGGAGGGCTTCTCTCCACCAAAGTCTCGGGTCACGAATTTGGAAGGGCCTTCAAATGTACGTGAGCTAGCGTCAGCAGAGCCTTCCACTGAACTCAGAGAAACGAGGCCGCGTCAAACATGATTTCGTGCTAACCCCTTGGTTCGCGAAGCGCGAAGCCTTTTGAGATATGTGTGTGAGGGTCTTGCACTCACCTCTCAAGAAACAAAACGGTAGAGCAATAGTCTTCCCACTACCATCTACAGGGAAGAAGACGGAGGAAATGTCCCACGTTAAAAGTGAAGGCGCAAGTTACTGTGCCATAGAGCCCTGCTTGGGAAAGAACTTGTGTCGAAAGCTTCTCCCAACTCAGATCTTGTTTCGGGAAGATAGAAGCGCTGTCGGTACTTTGTGTGAAAACACAAGGAAAATGCCACACGCTGAATTGTGAAGAGAAATGTGGGTCGAACGTGACCACCAACACACTCGTTGTCCCCTAGAGAGGTGTGTGTCTGGAAGTGGGAGGAAGCGTAACGGACGTGCTATACACTTAACTCCAAGAAACAACGCTGTGGAGGTGCGGTCCTTCGACTGCCCTTCTTCTTTGCTAAGGAACGAAGCGGCTTGAAGCCAAGTGTGAAAGGAAACGGAGGGCAAGGAAGGGTGATATACCTCACTCGCGGCACAACTTCTGATGGAGGGCTTTTCTCAACGAACACCATGTGTCACGAAGATAGAAGGGTTTGCGAAAGTATGTGACTTCGCCAAAGGAAAGGCATACACGAATCTCGGCGAACCACGTCTGTGTCGATCGCGACTTCGAGCTTCCATCTGGGTTCCCGAGGAACCCATAGTCACATAATGTCTGTGTGGTATCCTACTGCAGAAACACCACTGCAGAGAAACCGTGCGTCTACTATCACCTTCCCTGAAACTGGTAGACTTTTGCAATGGAAGTGGGAAATCGCAAGGAATGTGCCCCGTGCCTGTGCCACGGAAGTAACTAGTGTAAATGTCTGTCGCGATTGGAATCCTGTTCCGTGAGAAGCGTTTCCAAGAGTATGAGAGAGAGCAGATGGAAAAGGTCATGGTTTGAAGCGTGAGAAGGAGACCCGTCAGGAAAGCCATACACGTAAGTCGGGGAAGCACTTTCGCGTGACATGGTGAAGGCATCTAGAATGTGCCCTGTGACGGTGCTCGAGAAACCACTTGTGAAGAAGGCTTCCCTCAACTGCCGTATCGTTTCCGTAGGAGGAAACTGTTTTCCGTAGTGGGTGTGAAGGCATAAGGGACGTAGACGAGACTTCGCTCTCCGCTTCGAAGGTGCCTGCCGTCGTTACACGAAGAAGGATGTGTATGGAAATGGATGACTGCGGAAGCATAAGGAAGATGGCATGCGTTTGTTTAACTCTAAGAACAAGTCTCGAGGGTTCCCGTCCTTCGACTACCATCTCTTCTCGTAAGGATGCGAAGCCGCTCCTTAAACCTCGTGTGAACGAAAAGAGATGGAACGCGCGATACCGCACAGTGAGGAACACGTTGTGCGGAGGGTTTCTCTCCATTACGTCCTGTGTCATGGAGGTGGATGGGTCTTGCAATGTACGTGGGCTAGCCTCAGTAGCAGTAGTAGCCTGACACTGAATTCTGAGAAACAAGGCCATGTCAAACAGGCTTTCGCGCTAACATCGTGGTGCTTGAAGAAAGAAGCCTTTGGAGACATGTGCGTTGCTATATAAGGTAGGCGTCTTACACTCACCTCTCACGAAACCAAACTGTAGGGAACTAGTCTTTCCACTACCGCCTCCGGGGAAGAAGTTGGAAGAACTTTCCGACGTTCAAAGTGAAGGCACAAATGCTGGGCCGTCTACCACTGTTTGAGAGAGGAGTTGTGTCTCAAGCTCCTGTCAACCCAGATCTTGCTTCGGGAAGAGAGAAGCGTTTTCAGGACTTCGTGTGAAAGCGTAAGGACAATGCCATAGGCTGAATGGTGAAGGAAAATGTGGGTCGAATGCGACCACCAACTAACAAGTTGTCCCCTAGGGAGGTGTGTGTCTGGAAATGGGAGGAAGCGTAAGGAACGAGCTGTACACTTAAGTCTAAGAGACAATGCTGTGGAGGAGCGGTCCTTCGACTCCCCGCCTCCTTTCCTAAGGATCGAAGCAGCTTGACGCCGAGTGTGAACGGAAGCAGAGGAAAAGCCTGCTATACCTTACTCGGGGAACCACTTTGTATGGAGGGCTTCTCTCAATGAACACCACGGCTCACGACGCTAGAAGGGTTTTCAAACGTACGTGAGTTCGCCAAAGGAAAGCCACAGACTACACTGTGCGAAACAAGTCTGTGTCAAACCGCGCCTTCGAGCTTCCATCTGGCTTCACGGGGAAAACCTAGTCACAACATGAACGTGTGGAGCCCTAAACAGGCGGCGTGCACGTCGGTCTGAAGAAACACCACTGCAGAGAAACCGTGTTTCTCCCAACCTCTTCCCTGAAAATGGTAGTCTATTCCAAGGTAAGTGTGACAGCGCAAGGCATGTGCCCCATGCCTGCGCCACGGAAATAAGGAGTGGAGATTGTCTCTCCCGGTTCAAACCTTGTTCCGTGAGAAATGTTTTCAAGAGTACGAGAGAGAGCAGAGGGAAAAGGTCATGCCTTTAAGTCTGAGAAGGAAACCCTGGAAAGCCGTACGCCTACGTATGAGCGGCATTCTGGCGCGAACGTGTGAAGGCATAAAGAATGTGTCCTGGGACGGTGCTTGACAAACCCCTTGTGAAGAAGTCTTCCCTCAGCTATCATATGGTTTCAGGAAGATAAAAGTGTTTTCCGCCGTGGGCGCGAAGGCACGAGGGACGTGCCCTAGAGTGAGCTGTCCGTTTCGAATGTGCCGCCCGTCGTTCCACGAAGAAGGGTGAGTATGGAAATGTATGATGTGAGGAAGCATAGGGAAGATTGCCTACGGGTGTTTAACTCTAAGGACAAATCTAGAGGGTTGCCGTCCGTCGACGACCAGCTCTTTCCCTACGGATGGAAGCGCCGTGTTAAAGCTTAGGGCGAGAGAAAAGAGACGGAATGCGAGATACACCACAGTGGGGAACACGTTGTGTGGAGGGCTTCTCTCCACCAAAGTCTCGGGTCACGAATTTGGAAGGGCCTTCAAATGTACGTGAGCTAGCGTCAGCAGAGCCTTCCACTGAACTCAGAGAAACGAGGCCGCGTCAAACATGATTTCGTGCTAACCCCTTGGTTCGCGAAGCGCGAAGCCTTTTGAGATATGTGTGTGAGGGTCTTGCACTCACCTCTCAAGAAACAAAACGGTAGAGCAATAGTCTTCCCACTACCATCTACAGGGAAGAAGACGGAGGAAATGTCCCACGTTAAAAGTGAAGGCGCAAGTTACTGTGCCATAGAGCCCTGCTTGGGAAAGAACTTGTGTCGAAAGCTTCTCCCAACTCAGATCTTGTTTCGGGAAGATAGAAGCGCTGTCGGTACTTTGTGTGAAAACACAAGGAAAATGCCACACGCTGAATTGTGAAGAGAAATGTGGGTCGAACGTGACCACCAACACACTCGTTGTCCCCTAGAGAGGTGTGTGTCTGGAAGTGGGAGGAAGCGTAACGGACGTGCTATACACTTAACTCCAAGAAACAACGCTGTGGAGGTGCGGTCCTTCGACTGCCCTTCTTCTTTGCTAAGGAACGAAGCGGCTTGAAGCCAAGTGTGAAAGGAAACGGAGGGCAAGGAAGGGTGATATACCTCACTCGCGGCACAACTTCTGATGGAGGGCTTTTCTCAACGAACACCATGTGTCACGAAGATAGAAGGGTTTGCGAAAGTATGTGACTTCGCCAAAGGAAAGGCATACACGAATCTCGGCGAACCACGTCTGTGTCGATCGCGACTTCGAGCTTCCATCTGGGTTCCCGAGGAACCCATAGTCACATAATGTCTGTGTGGTATCCTACTGCAGAAACACCACTGCAGAGAAACCGTGCGTCTACTATCACCTTCCCTGAAACTGGTAGACTTTTGCAATGGAAGTGGGAAATCGCAAGGAATGTGCCCCGTGCCTGTGCCACGGAAGTAACTAGTGTAAATGTCTGTCGCGATTGGAATCCTGTTCCGTGAGAAGCGTTTCCAAGAGTATGAGAGAGAGCAGATGGAAAAGGTCATGGTTTGAAGCGTGAGAAGGAGACCCGTCAGGAAAGCCATACACGTAAGTCGGGGAAGCACTTTCGCGTGACATGGTGAAGGCATCTAGAATGTGCCCTGTGACGGTGCTCGAGAAACCACTTGTGAAGAAGGCTTCCCTCAACTGCCGTATCGTTTCCGTAGGAGGAAACTGTTTTCCGTAGTGGGTGTGAAGGCATAAGGGACGTAGACGAGACTTCGCTCTCCGCTTCGAAGGTGCCTGCCGTCGTTACACGAAGAAGGATGTGTATGGAAATGGATGACTGCGGAAGCATAAGGAAGATGGCATGCGTTTGTTTAACTCTAAGAACAAGTCTCGAGGGTTCCCGTCCTTCGACTACCATCTCTTCTCGTAAGGATGCGAAGCCGCTCCTTAAACCTCGTGTGAACGAAAAGAGATGGAACGCGCGATACCGCACAGTGAGGAACACGTTGTGCGGAGGGTTTCTCTCCATTACGTCCTGTGTCATGGAGGTGGATGGGTCTTGCAATGTACGTGGGCTAGCCTCAGTAGCAGTAGTAGCCTGACACTGAATTCTGAGAAACAAGGCCATGTCAAACAGGCTTTCGCGCTAACATCGTGGTGCTTGAAGAAAGAAGCCTTTGGAGACATGTGCGTTGCTATATAAGGTAGGCGTCTTACACTCACCTCTCACGAAACCAAACTGTAGGGAACTAGTCTTTCCACTACCGCCTCCGGGGAAGAAGTTGGAAGAACTTTCCGACGTTCAAAGTGAAGGCACAAATGCTGGGCCGTCTACCACTGTTTGAGAGAGGAGTTGTGTCTCAAGCTCCTGTCAACCCAGATCTTGCTTCGGGAAGGGAGAAGCGTTTTCAGGACTTCGTGTGAAAGCGTAAGGACAATGCCATAGGCTGAATGGTGAAGGAAAATGTGGGTCGAATGCGACCACCAACTAACAAGTTGTCCCCTAGGGAGGTGTGTGTCTGGAAATGGGAGGAAGCGTAAGGAACGAGCTGTACACTTAAGTCTAAGAGACAATGCTGTGGAGGAGCCGTCCTTCGACTCCCCGCCTCCTTTCCTAAGGATCGAAGCAGCTTGACGCCGAGTGTGAACGGAAGCAGAGGAAAAGCCTGCTATACCTTACTCGGGGAACCACTTTGTATGGAGGGCTTCTCTCAATGAACACCACGGCTCACGACGCTAGAAGGGTTTTCAAACGTACGTGAGTTCGCCAAAGGAAAGCCACAGACTACACTGTGCGAAACAAGTCTGTGTCAAACCGCGCCTTCGAGCTTCCATCTGGCTTCACGGGGAAAACCTAGTCACAACATGAACGTGTGGAGCCCTAAACAGGCGGCGTGCACGTCGGTCTGAAGAAACACCACTGCAGAGAAACCGTGTTTCTCCCAACCTCTTCCCTGAAAATGGTAGTCCATTCCAAGGTAAGTGTGACAGCGCAAGGCATGTGCCCCATGCCTGCGCCACGGAAATAAGGAGTGGAGATTGTCTCTCCCGGTTCAAACCTTGTTCCGTGAGAAATGTTTTCAAGAGTACGAGAGAGAGCAGAGGGAAAAGGTCACGCCTTTAAGTCTGAGAAGGAAACCCTGGAAAGCCGTACGCCTACGTATGAGCGGCATTCTGGCGCGAACGTGTGAAGGCATAAAGAATGTGTCCTGGGACGGTGCTTGACAAACCCCTTGTGAAGAAGTCTTCCCTCAGCTATCATATGGTTTCAGGAAGATAAAAGTGTTTTCCGCCGTGGGCGCGAAGGCACGAGGGACGTGCCCTAGAGTGAGCTGTCCGTTTCGAATGTGCCGCCCGTCGTTCCACGAAGAAGGGTGAGTATGGAAATGTATGATGTGAGGAAGCATAGGGAAGATTGCCTACGGGTGTTTAACTCTAAGGACAAATCTAGAGGGTTGCCGTCCGTCGACGACCAGCTCTTTCCCTACGGATGGAAGCGCCGTGTTAAAGCTTAGGGCGAGAGAAAAGAGACGGAATGCGAGATACACCACAGTGGGGAACACGTTGTGTGGAGGGCTTCTCTCCACCAAAGTCTCGGGTCACGAATTTGGAAGGGCCTTCAAATGTACGTGAGCTAGCGTCAGCAGAGCCTTCCACTGAACTCAGAGAAACGAGGCCGCGTCAAACATGATTTCGTGCTAACCCCTTGGTTCGCGAAGCGCGAAGCCTTTTGAGATATGTGTGTGAGGGTCTTGCACTCACCTCTCAAGAAACAAAACGGTAGAGCAATAGTCTTCCCACTACCATCTACAGGGAAGAAGACGGAGGAAATGTCCCACGTTAAAAGTGAAGGCGCAAGTTACTGTGCCATAGAGCCCTGCTTGGGAAAGAACTTGTGTCGAAAGCTTCTCCCAACTCAGATCTTGTTTCGGGAAGATAGAAGCGCTGTCGGTACTTTGTGTGAAAACACAAGGAAAATGCCACACGCTGAATTGTGAAGAGAAATGTGGGTCGAACGTGACCACCAACACACTCGTTGTCCCCTAGAGAGGTGTGTGTCTGGAAGTGGGAGGAAGCGTAACGGACGTGCTATACACTTAACTCCAAGAAACAACGCTGTGGAGGTGCGGTCCTTCGACTGCCCTTCTTCTTTGCTAAGGAACGAAGCGGCTTGAAGCCAAGTGTGAAAGGAAACGGAGGGCAAGGAAGGGTGATATACCTCACTCGCGGCACAACTTCTGATGGAGGGCTTTTCTCAACGAACACCATGTGTCACGAAGATAGAAGGGTTTGCGAAAGTATGTGACTTCGCCAAAGGAAAGGCATACACGAATCTCGGCGAACCACGTCTGTGTCGATCGCGACTTCGAGCTTCCATCTGGGTTCCCGAGGAACCCATAGTCACATAATGTCTGTGTGGTATCCTACTGCAGAAACACCACTGCAGAGAAACCGTGCGTCTACTATCACCTTCCCTGAAACTGGTAGACTTTTGCAATGGAAGTGGGAAATCGCAAGGAATGTGCCCCGTGCCTGTGCCACGGAAGTAACTAGTGTAAATGTCTGTCGCGATTGGAATCCTGTTCCGTGAGAAGCGTTTCCAAGAGTATGAGAGAGAGCAGATGGAAAAGGTCATGGTTTGAAGCGTGAGAAGGAGACCCGTCAGGAAAGCCATACACGTAAGTCGGGGAAGCACTTTCGCGTGACATGGTGAAGGCATCTAGAATGTGCCCTGTGACGGTGCTCGAGAAACCACTTGTGAAGAAGGCTTCCCTCAACTGCCGTATCGTTTCCGTAGGAGGAAACTGTTTTCCGTAGTGGGTGTGAAGGCATAAGGGACGTAGACGAGACTTCGCTCTCCGCTTCGAAGGTGCCTGCCGTCGTTACACGAAGAAGGATGTGTATGGAAATGGATGACTGCGGAAGCATAAGGAAGATGGCATGCGTTTGTTTAACTCTAAGAACAAGTCTCGAGGGTTCCCGTCCTTCGACTACCATCTCTTCTCGTAAGGATGCGAAGCCGCTCCTTAAACCTCGTGTGAACGAAAAGAGATGGAACGCGCGATACCGCACAGTGAGGAACACGTTGTGCGGAGGGTTTCTCTCCATTACGTCCTGTGTCATGGAGGTGGATGGGTCTTGCAATGTACGTGGGCTAGCCTCAGTAGCAGTAGTAGCCTGACACTGAATTCTGAGAAACAAGGCCATGTCAAACAGGCTTTCGCGCTAACATCGTGGTGCTTGAAGAAAGAAGCCTTTGGAGACATGTGCGTTGCTATATAAGGTAGGCGTCTTACACTCACCTCTCACGAAACCAAACTGTAGGGAACTAGTCTTTCCACTACCGCCTCCGGGGAAGAAGTTGGAAGAACTTTCCGACGTTCAAAGTGAAGGCACAAATGCTGGGCCGTCTACCACTGTTTGAGAGAGGAGTTGTGTCTCAAGCTCCTGTCAACCCAGATCTTGCTTCGGGAAGGGAGAAGCGTTTTCAGGACTTCGTGTGAAAGCGTAAGGACAATGCCATAGGCTGAATGGTGAAGGAAAATGTGGGTCGAATGCGACCACCAACTAACAAGTTGTCCCCTAGGGAGGTGTGTGTCTGGAAATGGGAGGAAGCGTAAGGAACGAGCTGTACACTTAAGTCTAAGAGACAATGCTGTGGAGGAGCCGTCCTTCGACTCCCCGCCTCCTTTCCTAAGGATCGAAGCAGCTTGACGCCGAGTGTGAACGGAAGCAGAGGAAAAGCCTGCTATACCTTACTCGGGGAACCACTTTGTATGGAGGGCTTCTCTCAATGAACACCACGGCTCACGACGCTAGAAGGGTTTTCAAACGTACGTGAGTTCGCCAAAGGAAAGCCACAGACTACACTGTGCGAAACAAGTCTGTGTCAAACCGCGCCTTCGAGCTTCCATCTGGCTTCACGGGGAAAACCTAGTCACAACATGAACGTGTGGAGCCCTAAACAGGCGGCGTGCACGTCGGTCTGAAGAAACACCACTGCAGAGAAACCGTGTTTCTCCCAACGTCTTCCCTGAAAATGGTAGTCTATTCCAAGGTAAGTGTGACAGCGCAAGGCATGTGCCCCATGCCTGCGCCACGGAAATAAGGAGTGGAGATTGTCTCTCCCGGTTCAAACCTTGTTCCGTGAGAAATGTTTTCAAGAGTACGAGAGAGAGCAGAGGGAAAAGGTCATGCCTTTAAGTCTGAGAAGGAAACCCTGGAAAGCCGTACGCCTACGTATGAGCGGCATTCTGGCGCGAACGTGTGAAGGCATAAAGAATGTGTCCTGGGACGGTGCTTGACAAACCCCTTGTGAAGAAGTCTTCCCTCAGCTATCATATGGTTTCAGGAAGATAAAAGTGTTTTCCGCCGTGGGCGTGAAGGCACGAGGGACGTGCCCTAGAGTGAGCTGTCCGTTTCGAATGTGCCGCCCGTCGTTCCACGAAGAAGGGTGAGTATGGAAATGTATGATGTGAGGAAGCATAGGGAAGATTGCCTACGGGTGTTTAACTCTAAGGACAAATCTAGAGGGTTGCCGTCCGTCGACGACCAGCTCTTTCCCTACGGATGGAAGCGCCGTGTTAAAGCTTAGGGCGAGAGAAAAGAGACGGAATGCGAGATACACCACAGTGGGGAACACGTTGTGTGGAGGGCTTCTCTCCACCAAAGTCTCGGGTCACGAATTTGGAAGGGCCTTCAAATGTACGTGAGCTAGCGTCAGCAGAGCCTTCCACTGAACTCAGAGAAACGAGGCCGCGTCAAACATGATTTCGTGCTAACCCCTTGGTTCGCGAAGCGCGAAGCCTTTTGAGATATGTGTGTGAGGGTCTTGCACTCACCTCTCAAGAAACAAAACGGTAGAGCAATAGTCTTCCCACTACCATCTACAGGGAAGAAGACGGAGGAAATGTCCCACGTTAAAAGTGAAGGCGCAAGTTACTGTGCCATAGAGCCCTGCTTGGGAAAGAACTTGTGTCGAAAGCTTCTCCCAACTCAGATCTTGTTTCGGGAAGATAGAAGCGCTGTCGGTACTTTGTGTGAAAACACAAGGAAAATGCCACACGCTGAATTGTGAAGAGAAATGTGGGTCGAACGTGACCACCAACACACTCGTTGTCCCCTAGAGAGGTGTGTGTCTGGAAGTGGGAGGAAGCGTAACGGACGTGCTATACACTTAACTCCAAGAAACAACGCTGTGGAGGTGCGGTCCTTCGACTGCCCTTCTTCTTTGCTAAGGAACGAAGCGGCTTGAAGCCAAGTGTGAAAGGAAACGGAGGGCAAGGAAGGGTGATATACCTCACTCGCGGCACAACTTCTGATGGAGGGCTTTTCTCAACGAACACCATGTGTCACGAAGATAGAAGGGTTTGCGAAAGTATGTGACTTCGCCAAAGGAAAGGCATACACGAATCTCGGCGAACCACGTCTGTGTCGATCGCGACTTCGAGCTTCCATCTGGGTTCCCGAGGAACCCATAGTCACATAATGTCTGTGTGGTATCCTACTGCAGAAACACCACTGCAGAGAAACCGTGCGTCTACTATCACCTTCCCTGAAACTGGTAGACTTTTGCAATGGAAGTGGGAAATCGCAAGGAATGTGCCCCGTGCCTGTGCCACGGAAGTAACTAGTGTAAATGTCTGTCGCGATTGGAATCCTGTTCCGTGAGAAGCGTTTCCAAGAGTATGAGAGAGAGCAGATGGAAAAGGTCATGGTTTGAAGCGTGAGAAGGAGACCCGTCAGGAAAGCCATACACGTAAGTCGGGGAAGCACTTTCGCGTGACATGGTGAAGGCATCTAGAATGTGCCCTGTGACGGTGCTCGAGAAACCACTTGTGAAGAAGGCTTCCCTCAACTGCCGTATCGTTTCCGCAGGAGGAAACTGTTTTCCGTAGTGGGTGTGAAGGCATAAGGGACGTAGACGAGACTTCGCTCTCCGCTTCGAAGGTGCCTGCCGTCGTTACACGAAGAAGGATGTGTATGGAAATGGATGACTGCGGAAGCATAAGGAAGATGGCATGCGTTTGTTTAACTCTAAGAACAAGTCTCGAGGGTTCCCGTCCTTCGACTACCATCTCTTCTCGTAAGGATGCGAAGCCGCTCCTTAAACCTCGTGTGAACGAAAAGAGATGGAACGCGCGATACCGCACAGTGAGGAACACGTTGTGCGGAGGGTTTCTCTCCATTACGTCCTGTGTCATGGAGGTGGATGGGTCTTGCAATGTACGTGGGCTAGCCTCAGTAGCAGTAGTAGCCTGACACTGAATTCTGAGAAACAAGGCCATGTCAAACAGGCTTTCGCGCTAACATCGTGGTGCTTGAAGAAAGAAGCCTTTGGAGACATGTGCGTTGCTATATAAGGTAGGCGTCTTACACTCACCTCTCACGAAACCAAACTGTAGGGAACTAGTCTTTCCACTACCGCCTCCGGGGAAGAAGTTGGAAGAACTTTCCGACGTTCAAAGTGAAGGCACAAATGCTGGGCCGTCTACCACTGTTTGAGAGAGGAGTTGTGTCTCAAGCTCCTGTCAACCCAGATCTTGCTTCGGGAAGGGAGAAGCGTTTTCAGGACTTCGTGTGAAAGCGTAAGGACAATGCCATAGGCTGAATGGTGAAGGAAAATGTGGGTCGAATGCGACCACCAACTAACAAGTTGTCCCCTAGGGAGGTGTGTGTCTGGAAATGGGAGGAAGCGTAAGGAACGAGCTGTACACTTAAGTCTAAGAGACAATGCTGTGGAGGAGCCGTCCTTCGACTCCCCGCCTCCTTTCCTAAGGATCGAAGCAGCTTGACGCCGAGTGTGAACGGAAGCAGAGGAAAAGCCTGCTATACCTTACTCGGGGAACCACTTTGTATGGAGGGCTTCTCTCAATGAACACCACGGCTCACGACGCTAGAAGGGTTTTCAAACGTACGTGAGTTCGCCAAAGGAAAGCCACAGACTACACTGTGCGAAACAAGTCTGTGTCAAACCGCGCCTTCGAGCTTCCATCTGGCTTCACGGGGAAAACCTAGTCACAACATGAACGTGTGGAGCCCTAAACAGGCGGCGTGCACGTCGGTCTGAAGAAACACCACTGCAGAGAAACCGTGTTTCTCCCAACCTCTTCCCTGAAAATGGTAGTCCATTCCAAGGTAAGTGTGACAGCGCAAGGCATGTGCCCCATGCCTGCGCCACGGAAATAAGGAGTGGAGATTGTCTCTCCCGGTTCAAACCTTGTTCCGTGAGAAATGTTTTCAAGAGTACGAGAGAGAGCAGAGGGAAAAGGTCACGCCTTTAAGTCTGAGAAGGAAACCCTGGAAAGCCGTACGCCTACGTATGAGCGGCATTCTGGCGCGAACGTGTGAAGGCATAAAGAATGTGTCCTGGGACGGTGCTTGACAAACCCCTTGTGAAGAAGTCTTCCCTCAGCTATCATATGGTTTCAGGAAGATAAAAGTGTTTTCCGCCGTGGGCGTGAAGGCACGAGGGACGTGCCCTAGAGTGAGCTGTCCGTTTCGAATGTGCCGCCCGTCGTTCCACGAAGAAGGGTGAGTATGGAAATGTATGATGTGAGGAAGCATAGGGAAGATTGCCTACGGGTGTTTAACTCTAAGGACAAATCTAGAGGGTTGCCGTCCGTCGACGACCAGCTCTTTCCCTACGGATGGAAGCGCCGTGTTAAAGCTTAGGGCGAGAGAAAAGAGACGGAATGCGAGATACACCACAGTGGGGAACACGTTGTGTGGAGGGCTTCTCTCCACCAAAGTCTTGGGTCACGAATTTGGAAGGGCCTTCAAATGTACGTGAGCTAGCGTCAGCAGAGCCTTCCACTGAACTCAGAGAAACGAGGCCGCGTCAAACATGATTTCGTGCTAACCCCTTGGTTCGCGAAGCGCGAAGCCTTTTGAGATATGTGTGTGAGGGTCTTGCACTCACCTCTCAAGAAACAAAACGGTAGAGCAATAGTCTTCCCACTACCATCTACAGGGAAGAAGACGGAGGAAATGTCCCACGTTAAAAGTGAAGGCGCAAGTTACTGTGCCATAGAGCCCTGCTTGGGAAAGAACTTGTGTCGAAAGCTTCTCCCAACTCAGATCTTGTTTCGGGAAGATAGAAGCGCTGTCGGTACTTTGTGTGAAAACACAAGGAAAATGCCACACGCTGAATTGTGAAGAGAAATGTGGGTCGAACGTGACCACCAACACACTCGTTGTCCCCTAGAGAGGTGTGTGTCTGGAAGTGGGAGGAAGCGTAACGGACGTGCTATACACTTAACTCCAAGAAACAACGCTGTGGAGGTGCGGTCCTTCGACTGCCCTTCTTCTTTGCTAAGGAACGAAGCGGCTTGAAGCCAAGTGTGAAAGGAAACGGAGGGCAAGGAAGGGTGATATACCTCACTCGCGGCACAACTTCTGATGGAGGGCTTTTCTCAACGAACACCATGTGTCACGAAGATAGAAGGGTTTGCGAAAGTATGTGACTTCGCCAAAGGAAAGGCATACACGAATCTCGGCGAACCACGTCTGTGTCGATCGCGACTTCGAGCTTCCATCTGGGTTCCCGAGGAACCCATAGTCACATAATGTCTGTGTGGTATCCTACTGCAGAAACACCACTGCAGAGAAACCGTGCGTCTACTATCACCTTCCCTGAAACTGGTAGACTTTTGCAATGGAAGTGGGAAATCGCAAGGAATGTGCCCCGTGCCTGTGCCACGGAAGTAACTAGTGTAAATGTCTGTCGCGATTGGAATCCTGTTCCGTGAGAAGCGTTTCCAAGAGTATGAGAGAGAGCAGATGGAAAAGGTCATGGTTTGAAGCGTGAGAAGGAGACCCGTCAGGAAAGCCATACACGTAAGTCGGGGAAGCACTTTCGCGTGACATGGTGAAGGCATCTAGAATGTGCCCTGTGACGGTGCTCGAGAAACCACTTGTGAAGAAGGCTTCCCTCAACTGCCGTATCGTTTCCGTAGGAGGAAACTGTTTTCCGTAGTGGGTGTGAAGGCATAAGGGACGTAGACGAGACTTTGCTCTCCGCTTCGAAGGTGCCTGCCGTCGTTACACGAAGAAGGATGTGTATGGAAATGGATGACTGCGGAAGCATAAGGAAGATGGCATGCGTTTGTTTAACTCTAAGAACAAGTCTCGAGGGTTCCCGTCCTTCGACTACCATCTCTTCTCGTAAGGATGCGAAGCCGCTCCTTAAACCTCGTGTGAACGAAAAGAGATGGAACGCGCGATACCGCACAGTGAGGAACACGTTGTGCGGAGGGTTTCTCTCCATTACGTCCTGTGTCATGGAGGTGGATGGGTCTTGCAATGTACGTGGGCTAGCCTCAGTAGCAGTAGTAGCCTGACACTGAATTCTGAGAAACAAGGCCATGTCAAACAGGCTTTCGCGCTAACATCGTGGTGCTTGAAGAAAGAAGCCTTTGGAGACATGTGCGTTGCTATATAAGGTAGGCGTCTTACACTCACCTCTCACGAAACCAAACTGTAGGGAACTAGTCTTTCCACTACCGCCTCCGGGGAAGAAGTTGGAAGAACTTTCCGACGTTCAAAGTGAAGGCACAAATGCTGGGCCGTCTACCACTGTTTGAGAGAGGAGTTGTGTCTCAAGCTCCTGTCAACCCAGATCTTGCTTCGGGAAGGGAGAAGCGTTTTCAGGACTTCGTGTGAAAGCGTAAGGACAATGCCATAGGCTGAATGGTGAAGGAAAATGTGGGTCGAATGCGACCACCAACTAACAAGTTGTCCCCTAGGGAGGTGTGTGTCTGGAAATGGGAGGAAGCGTAAGGAACGAGCTGTACACTTAAGTCTAAGAGACAATGCTGTGGAGGAGCCGTCCTTCGACTCCCCGCCTCCTTTCCTAAGGATCGAAGCAGCTTGACGCCGAGTGTGAACGGAAGCAGAGGAAAAGCCTGCTATACCTTACTCGGGGAACCACTTTGTATGGAGGGCTTCTCTCAATGAACACCACGGCTCACGACGCTAGAAGGGTTTTCAAACGTACGTGAGTTCGCCAAAGGAAAGCCACAGACTACACTGTGCGAAACAAGTCTGTGTCAAACCGCGCCTTCGAGCTTCCATCTGGCTTCACGGGGAAAACCTAGTCACAACATGAACGTGTGGAGCCCTAAACAGGCGGCGTGCACGTCGGTCTGAAGAAACACCACTGCAGAGAAACCGTGTTTCTCCCAACCTCTTCCCTGAAAATGGTAGTCCATTCCAAGGTAAGTGTGACAGCGCAAGGCATGTGCCCCATGCCTGCGCCACGGAAATAAGGAGTGGAGATTGTCTCTCCCGGTTCAAACCTTGTTCCGTGAGAAATGTTTTCAAGAGTACGAGAGAGAGCAGAGGGAAAAGGTCACGCCTTTAAGTCTGAGAAGGAAACCCTGGAAAGCCGTACGCCTACGTATGAGCGGCATTCTGGCGCGAACGTGTGAAGGCATAAAGAATGTGTCCTGGGACGGTGCTTGACAAACCCCTTGTGAAGAAGTCTTCCCTCAGCTATCATATGGTTTCAGGAAGATAAAAGTGTTTTCCGCCGTGGGCGTGAAGGCACGAGGGACGTGCCCTAGAGTGAGCTGTCCGTTTCGAATGTGCCGCCCGTCGTTCCACGAAGAAGGGTGAGTATGGAAATGTATGATGTGAGGAAGCATAGGGAAGATTGCCTACGGGTGTTTAACTCTAAGGACAAATCTAGAGGGTTGCCGTCCGTCGACGACCAGCTCTTTCCCTACGGATGGAAGCGCCGTGTTAAAGCTTAGGGCGAGAGAAAAGAGACGGAATGCGAGATACACCACAGTGGGGAACACGTTGTGTGGAGGGCTTCTCTCCACCAAAGTCTCGGGTCACGAATTTGGAAGGGCCTTCAAATGTACGTGAGCTAGCGTCAGCAGAGCCTTCCACTGAACTCAGAGAAACGAGGCCGCGTCAAACATGATTTCGTGCTAACCCCTTGGTTCGCGAAGCGCGAAGCCTTTTGAGATATGTGTGTGAGGGTCTTGCACTCACCTCTCAAGAAACAAAACGGTAGAGCAATAGTCTTCCCACTACCATCTACAGGGAAGAAGACGGAGGAAATGTCCCACGTTAAAAGTGAAGGCGCAAGTTACTGTGCCATAGAGCCCTGCTTGGGAAAGAACTTGTGTCGAAAGCTTCTCCCAACTCAGATCTTGTTTCGGGAAGATAGAAGCGCTGTCGGTACTTTGTGTGAAAACACAAGGAAAATGCCACACGCTGAATTGTGAAGAGAAATGTGGGTCGAACGTGACCACCAACACACTCGTTGTCCCCTAGAGAGGTGTGTGTCTGGAAGTGGGAGGAAGCGTAACGGACGTGCTATACACTTAACTCCAAGAAACAACGCTGTGGAGGTGCGGTCCTTCGACTGCCCTTCTTCTTTGCTAAGGAACGAAGCGGCTTGAAGCCAAGTGTGAAAGGAAACGGAGGGCAAGGAAGGGTGATATACCTCACTCGCGGCACAACTTCTGATGGAGGGCTTTTCTCAACGAACACCATGTGTCACGAAGATAGAAGGGTTTGCGAAAGTATGTGACTTCGCCAAAGGAAAGGCATACACGAATCTCGGCGAACCACGTCTGTGTCGATCGCGACTTCGAGCTTCCATCTGGGTTCCCGAGGAACCCATAGTCACATAATGTATGTGTTGTATCCTACTGCAGAAACACCACTGCAGAGAAACCGTGCGTCTACTATCACCTTCCCTGAAACTGGTAGACTTTTGCAATGGAAGTGGGAAATCGCAAGGAATGTGCCCCGTGCCTGTGCCACGGAAGTAACTAGTGTAAATGTCTGTCGCGATTGGAATCCTGTTCCGTGAGAAGCGTTTCCAAGAGTATGAGAGAGAGCAGATGGAAAAGGTCATGGTTTGAAGCGTGAGAAGGAGACCCGTCAGGAAAGCCATACACGTAAGTCGGGGAAGCACTTTCGCGTGACATGGTGAAGGCATCTAGAATGTGCCCTGTGACGGTGCTCGAGAAACCACTTGTGAAGAAGGCTTCCCTCAACTGCCGTATCGTTTCCGCAGGAGGAAACTGTTTTCCGTAGTGGGTGTGAAGGCATAAGGGACGTAGACGAGACTTCGCTCTCCGCTTCGAAGGTGCCTGCCGTCGTTACACGAAGAAGGATGTGTATGGAAATGGATGACTGCGGAAGCATAAGGAAGATGGCATGCGTTTGTTTAACTCTAAGAACAAGTCTCGAGGGTTCCCGTCCTTCGACTACCATCTCTTCTCGTAAGGATGCGAAGCCGCTCCTTAAACCTCGTGTGAACGAAAAGAGATGGAACGCGCGATACCGCACAGTGAGGAACACGTTGTGCGGAGGGTTTCTCTCCATTACGTCCTGTGTCATGGAGGTGGATGGGTCTTGCAATGTACGTGGGCTAGCCTCAGTAGCAGTAGTAGCCTGACACTGAATTCTGAGAAACAAGGCCATGTCAAACAGGCTTTCGCGCTAACATCGTGGTGCTTGAAGAAAGAAGCCTTTGGAGACATGTGCGTTGCTATATAAGGTAGGCGTCTTACACTCACCTCTCACGAAACCAAACTGTAGGGAACTAGTCTTTCCACTACCGCCTCCGGGGAAGAAGTTGGAAGAACTTTCCGACGTTCAAAGTGAAGGCACAAATGCTGGGCCGTCTACCACTGTTTGAGAGAGGAGTTGTGTCTCAAGCTCCTGTCAACCCAGATCTTGCTTCGGGAAGGGAGAAGCGTTTTCAGGACTTCGTGTGAAAGCGTAAGGACAATGCCATAGGCTGAATGGTGAAGGAAAATGTGGGTCGAATGCGACCACCAACTAACAAGTTGTCCCCTAGGGAGGTGTGTGTCTGGAAATGGGAGGAAGCGTAAGGAACGAGCTGTACACTTAAGTCTAAGAGACAATGCTGTGGAGGAGCCGTCCTTCGACTCCCCGCCTCCTTTCCTAAGGATCGAAGCAGCTTGACGCCGAGTGTGAACGGAAGCAGAGGAAAAGCCTGCTATACCTTACTCGTGGAACCACTTTGTATGGAGGGCTTCTCTCAATGAACACCACGGCTCACGACGCTAGAAGGGTTTTCAAACGTACGTGAGTTCGCCAAAGGAAAGCCACAGACTACACTGTGCGAAACAAGTCTGTGTCAAACCGCGCCTTCGAGCTTCCATCTGGCTTCACGGGGAAAACCTAGTCACAACATGAACGTGTGGAGCCCTAAACAGGCGGCGTGCACGTCGGTCTGAAGAAACACCACTGCAGAGAAACCGTGTTTCTCCCAACCTCTTCCCTGAAAATGGTAGTCCATTCCAAGGTAAGTGTGACAGCGCAAGGCATGTGCCCCATGCCTGCGCCACGGAAATAAGGAGTGGAGATTGTCTCTCCCGGTTCAAACCTTGTTCCGTGAGAAATGTTTTCAAGAGTACGAGAGAGAGCAGAGGGAAAAGGTCACGCCTTTAAGTCTGAGAAGGAAACCCTGGAAAGCCGTACGCCTACGTATGAGCGGCATTCTGGCGCGAACGTGTGAAGGCATAAAGAATGTGTCCTGGGACGGTGCTTGACAAACCCCTTGTGAAGAAGTCTTCCCTCAGCTATCATATGGTTTCAGGAAGATAAAAGTGTTTTCCGCCGTGGGCGTGAAGGCACGAGGGACGTGCCCTAGAGTGAGCTGTCCGTTTCGAATGTGCCGCCCGTCGTTCCACGAAGAAGGGTGAGTATGGAAATGTATGATGTGAGGAAGCATAGGGAAGATTGCCTACGGGTGTTTAACTCTAAGGACAAATCTAGAGGGTTGCCGTCCGTCGACGACCAGCTCTTTCCCTACGGATGGAAGCGCCGTGTTAAAGCTTAGGGCGAGAGAAAAGAGACGGAATGCGAGATACACCACAGTGGGGAACACGTTGTGTGGAGGGCTTCTCTCCACCAAAGTCTTGGGTCACGAATTTGGAAGGGCCTTCAAATGTACGTGAGCTAGCGTCAGCAGAGCCTTCCACTGAACTCAGAGAAACGAGGCCGCGTCAAACATGATTTCGTGCTAACCCCTTGGTTCGCGAAGCGCGAAGCCTTTTGAGATATGTGTGTGAGGGTCTTGCACTCACCTCTCAAGAAACAAAACGGTAGAGCAATAGTCTTCCCACTACCATCTACAGGGAAGAAGACGGAGGAAATGTCCCACGTTAAAAGTGAAGGCGCAAGTTACTGTGCCATAGAGCCCTGCTTGGGAAAGAACTTGTGTCGAAAGCTTCTCCCAACTCAGATCTTGTTTCGGGAAGATAGAAGCGCTGTCGGTACTTTGTGTGAAAACACAAGGAAAATGCCACACGCTGAATTGTGAAGAGAAATGTGGGTCGAACGTGACCACCAACACACTCGTTGTCCCCTAGAGAGGTGTGTGTCTGGAAGTGGGAGGAAGCGTAACGGACGTGCTATACACTTAACTCCAAGAAACAACGCTGTGGAGGTGCGGTCCTTCGACTGCCCTTCTTCTTTGCTAAGGAACGAAGCGGCTTGAAGCCAAGTGTGAAAGGAAACGGAGGGCAAGGAAGGGTGATATACCTCACTCGCGGCACAACTTCTGATGGAGGGCTTTTCTCAACGAACACCATGTGTCACGAAGATAGAAGGGTTTGCGAAAGTATGTGACTTCGCCAAAGGAAAGGCATACACGAATCTCGGCGAACCACGTCTGTGTCGATCGCGACTTCGAGCTTCCATCTGGGTTCCCGAGGAACCCATAGTCACATAATGTCTGTGTGGTATCCTACTGCAGAAACACCACTGCAGAGAAACCGTGCGTCTACTATCACCTTCCCTGAAACTGGTAGACTTTTGCAATGGAAGTGGGAAATCGCAAGGAATGTGCCCCGTGCCTGTGCCACGGAAGTAACTAGTGTAAATGTCTGTCGCGATTGGAATCCTGTTCCGTGAGAAGCGTTTCCAAGAGTATGAGAGAGAGCAGATGGAAAAGGTCATGGTTTGAAGCGTGAGAAGGAGACCCGTCAGGAAAGCCATACACGTAAGTCGGGGAAGCACTTTCGCGTGACATGGTGAAGGCATCTAGAATGTGCCCTGTGACGGTGCTCGAGAAACCACTTGTGAAGAAGGCTTCCCTCAACTGCCGTATCGTTTCCGTAGGAGGAAACTGTTTTCCGTAGTGGGTGTGAAGGCATAAGGGACGTAGACGAGACTTCGCTCTCCGCTTCGAAGGTGCCTGCCGTCGTTACACGAAGAAGGATGTGTATGGAAATGGATGACTGCGGAAGCATAAGGAAGATGGCATGCGTTTGTTTAACTCTAAGAACAAGTCTCGAGGGTTCCCGTCCTTCGACTACCATCTCTTCTCGTAAGGATGCGAAGCCGCTCCTTAAACCTCGTGTGAACGAAAAGAGATGGAACGCGCGATACCGCACAGTGAGGAACACGTTGTGCGGAGGGTTTCTCTCCATTACGTCCTGTGTCATGGAGGTGGATGGGTCTTGCAATGTACGTGGGCTAGCCTCAGTAGCAGTAGTAGCCTGACACTGAATTCTGAGAAACAAGGCCATGTCAAACAGGCTTTCGCGCTAACATCGTGGTGCTTGAAGAAAGAAGCCTTTGGAGACATGTGCGTTGCTATATAAGGTAGGCGTCTTACACTCACCTCTCACGAAACCAAACTGTAGGGAACTAGTCTTTCCACTACCGCCTCCGGGGAAGAAGTTGGAAGAACTTTCCGACGTTCAAAGTGAAGGCACAAATGCTGGGCCGTCTACCACTGTTTGAGAGAGGAGTTGTGTCTCAAGCTCCTGTCAACCCAGATCTTGCTTCGGGAAGGGAGAAGCGTTTTCAGGACTTCGTGTGAAAGCGTAAGGACAATGCCATAGGCTGAATGGTGAAGGAAAATGTGGGTCGAATGCGACCACCAACTAACAAGTTGTCCCCTAGGGAGGTGTGTGTCTGGAAATGGGAGGAAGCGTAAGGAACGAGCTGTACACTTAAGTCTAAGAGACAATGCTGTGGAGGAGCCGTCCTTCGACTCCCCGCCTCCTTTCCTAAGGATCGAAGCAGCTTGACGCCGAGTGTGAACGGAAGCAGAGGAAAAGCCTGCTATACCTTACTCGTGGAACCACTTTGTATGGAGGGCTTCTCTCAATGAACACCACGGCTCACGACGCTAGAAGGGTTTTCAAACGTACGTGAGTTCGCCAAAGGAAAGCCACAGACTACACTGTGCGAAACAAGTCTGTGTCAAACCGCGCCTTCGAGCTTCCATCTGGCTTCACGGGGAAAACCTAGTCACAACATGAACGTGTGGAGCCCTAAACAGGCGGCGTGCACGTCGGTCTGAAGAAACACCACTGCAGAGAAACCGTGTTTCTCCCAACCTCTTCCCTGAAAATGGTAGTCTATTCCAAGGTAAGTGTGACAGCGCAAGGCATGTGCCCCATGCCTGCGCCACGGAAATAAGGAGTGGAGATTGTCTCTCCCGGTTCAAACCTTGTTCCGTGAGAAATGTTTTCAAGAGTACGAGAGAGAGCAGAGGGAAAAGGTCATGCCTTTAAGTCTGAGAAGGAAACCCTGGAAAGCCGTACGCCTACGTATGAGCGGCATTCTGGCGCGAACGTGTGAAGGCATAAAGAATGTGTCCTGGGACGGTGCTTGACAAACCCCTTGTGAAGAAGTCTTCCCTCAGCTATCATATGGTTTCAGGAAGATAAAAGTGTTTTCCGCCGTGGGCGTGAAGGCACGAGGGACGTGCCCTAGAGTGAGCTGTCCGTTTCGAATGTGCCGCCCGTCGTTCCACGAAGAAGGGTGAGTATGGAAATGTATGATGTGAGGAAGCATAGGGAAGATTGCCTACGGGTGTTTAACTCTAAGGACAAATCTAGAGGGTTGCCGTCCGTCGACGACCAGCTCTTTCCCTACGGATGGAAGCGCCGTGTTAAAGCTTAGGGCGAGAGAAAAGAGACGGAATGCGAGATACACCACAGTGGGGAACACGTTGTGTGGAGGGCTTCTCTCCACCAAAGTCTTGGGTCACGAATTTGGAAGGGCCTTCAAATGTACGTGAGCTAGCGTCAGCAGAGCCTTCCACTGAACTCAGAGAAACGAGGCCGCGTCAAACATGATTTCGTGCTAACCCCTTGGTTCGCGAAGCGCGAAGCCTTTTGAGATATGTGTGTGAGGGTCTTGCACTCACCTCTCAAGAAACAAAACGGTAGAGCAATAGTCTTCCCACTACCATCTACAGGGAAGAAGACGGAGGAAATGTCCCACGTTAAAAGTGAAGGCGCAAGTTACTGTGCCATAGAGCCCTGCTTGGGAAAGAACTTGTGTCGAAAGCTTCTCCCAACTCAGATCTTGTTTCGGGAAGATAGAAGCGCTGTCGGTACTTTGTGTGAAAACACAAGGAAAATGCCACACGCTGAATTGTGAAGAGAAATGTGGGTCGAACGTGACCACCAACACACTCGTTGTCCCCTAGAGAGGTGTGTGTCTGGAAGTGGGAGGAAGCGTAACGGACGTGCTATACACTTAACTCCAAGAAACAACGCTGTGGAGGTGCGGTCCTTCGACTGCCCTTCTTCTTTGCTAAGGAACGAAGCGGCTTGAAGCCAAGTGTGAAAGGAAACGGAGGGCAAGGAAGGGTGATATACCTCACTCGCGGCACAACTTCTGATGGAGGGCTTTTCTCAACGAACAGCATGTGTCACGAAGATAGAAGGGTTTGCGAAAGTATGTGACTTCGCCAAAGGAAAGGCATACACGAATCTCGGCGAACCACGTCTGTGTCGATCGCGACTTCGAGCTTCCATCTGGGTTCCCGAGGAACCCATAGTCACATAATGTCTGTGTGGTATCCTACTGCAGAAACACCACTGCAGAGAAACCGTGCGTCTACTATCACCTTCCCTGAAACTGGTAGACTTTTGCAATGGAAGTGGGAAATCGCAAGGAATGTGCCCCGTGCCTGTGCCACGGAAGTAACTAGTGTAAATGTCTGTCGCGATTGGAATCCTGTTCCGTGAGAAGCGTTTCCAAGAGTATGAGAGAGAGCAGATGGAAAAGGTCATGGTTTGAAGCGTGAGAAGGAGACCCGTCAGGAAAGCCATACACGTAAGTCGGGGAAGCACTTTCGCGTGACATGGTGAAGGCATCTAGAATGTGCCCTGTGACGGTGCTCGAGAAACCACTTGTGAAGAAGGCTTCCCTCAACTGCCGTATCGTTTCCGTAGGAGGAAACTGTTTTCCGTAGTGGGTGTGAAGGCATAAGGGACGTAGACGAGACTTCGCTCTCCGCTTCGAAGGTGCCTGCCGTCGTTACACGAAGAAGGATGTGTATGGAAATGGATGACTGCGGAAGCATAAGGAAGATGGCATGCGTTTGTTTAACTCTAAGAACAAGTCTCGAGGGTTCCCGTCCTTCGACTACCATCTCTTCTCGTAAGGATGCGAAGCCGCTCCTTAAACCTCGTGTGAACGAAAAGAGATGGAACGCGCGATACCGCACAGTGAGGAACACGTTGTGCGGAGGGTTTCTCTCCATTACGTCCTGTGTCATGGAGGTGGATGGGTCTTGCAATGTACGTGGGCTAGCCTCAGTAGCAGTAGTAGCCTGACACTGAATTCTGAGAAACAAGGCCATGTCAAACAGGCTTTCGCGCTAACATCGTGGTGCTTGAAGAAAGAAGCCTTTGGAGACATGTGCGTTGCTATATAAGGTAGGCGTCTTACACTCACCTCTCACGAAACCAAACTGTAGGGAACTAGTCTTTCCACTACCGCCTCCGGGGAAGAAGTTGGAAGAACTTTCCGACGTTCAAAGTGAAGGCACAAATGCTGGGCCGTCTACCACTGTTTGAGAGAGGAGTTGTGTCTCAAGCTCCTGTCAACCCAGATCTTGCTTCGGGAAGGGAGAAGCGTTTTCAGGACTTCGTGTGAAAGCGTAAGGACAATGCCATAGGCTGAATGGTGAAGGAAAATGTGGGTCGAATGCGACCACCAACTAACAAGTTGTCCCCTAGGGAGGTGTGTGTCTGGAAATGGGAGGAAGCGTAAGGAACGAGCTGTACACTTAAGTCTAAGAGACAATGCTGTGGAGGAGCCGTCCTTCGACTCCCCGCCTCCTTTCCTAAGGATCGAAGCAGCTTGACGCCGAGTGTGAACGGAAGCAGAGGAAAAGCCTGCTATACCTTACTCGGGGAACCACTTTGTATGGAGGGCTTCTCTCAATGAACACCACGGCTCACGACGCTAGAAGGGTTTTCAAACGTACGTGAGTTCGCCAAAGGAAAGCCACAGACTACACTGTGCGAAACAAGTCTGTGTCAAACCGCGCCTTCGAGCTTCCATCTGGCTTCACGGGGAAAACCTAGTCACAACATGAACGTGTGGAGCCCTAAACAGGCGGCGTGCACGTCGGTCTGAAGAAACACCACTGCAGAGAAACCGTGTTTCTCCCAACCTCTTCCCTGAAAATGGTAGTCCATTCCAAGGTAAGTGTGACAGCGCAAGGCATGTGCCCCATGCCTGCGCCACGGAAATAAGGAGTGGAGATTGTCTCTCCCGGTTCAAACCTTGTTCCGTGAGAAATGTTTTCAAGAGTACGAGAGAGAGCAGAGGGAAAAGGTCACGCCTTTAAGTCTGAGAAGGAAACCCTGGAAAGCCGTACGCCTACGTATGAGCGGCATTCTGGCGCGAACGTGTGAAGGCATAAAGAATGTGTCCTGGGACGGTGCTTGACAAACCCCTTGTGAAGAAGTCTTCCCTCAGCTATCATATGGTTTCAGGAAGATAAAAGTGTTTTCCGCCGTGGGCGTGAAGGCACGAGGGACGTGCCCTAGAGTGAGCTGTCCGTTTCGAATGTGCCGCCCGTCGTTCCACGAAGAAGGGTGAGTATGGAAATGTATGATGTGAGGAAGCATAGGGAAGATTGCCTACGGGTGTTTAACTCTAAGGACAAATCTAGAGGGTTGCCGTCCGTCGACGACCAGCTCTTTCCCTAAGGATGGAAGCGCCGTGTTAAAGCTTAGGGCGAGAGAAAAGAGACGGAATGCGAGATACACCACAGTGGGGAACACGTTGTGTGGAGGGCTTCTCTCCACCAAAGTCTTGGGTCACGAATTTGGAAGGGCCTTCAAATGTACGTGAGCTAGCGTCAGCAGAGCCTTCCACTGAACTCAGAGAAACGAGGCCGCGTCAAACATGATTTCGTGCTAACCCCTTGGTTCGCGAAGCGCGAAGCCTTTTGAGATATGTGTGTGAGGGTCTTGCACTCACCTCTCAAGAAACAAAACGGTAGAGCAATAGTCTTCCCACTACCATCTACAGGGAAGAAGACGGAGGAAATGTCCCACGTTAAAAGTGAAGGCGCAAGTTACTGTGCCATAGAGCCCTGCTTGGGAAAGAACTTGTGTCGAAAGCTTCTCCCAACTCAGATCTTGTTTCGGGAAGATAGAAGCGCTGTCGGTACTTTGTGTGAAAACACAAGGAAAATGCCACACGCTGAATTGTGAAGAGAAATGTGGGTCGAACGTGACCACCAACACACTCGTTGTCCCCTAGAGAGGTGTGTGTCTGGAAGTGGGAGGAAGCGTAACGGACGTGCTATACACTTAACTCCAAGAAACAACGCTGTGGAGGTGCGGTCCTTCGACTGCCCTTCTTCTTTGCTAAGGAACGAAGCGGCTTGAAGCCAAGTGTGAAAGGAAACGGAGGGCAAGGAAGGGTGATATACCTCACTCGCGGCACAACTTCTGATGGAGGGCTTTTCTCAACGAACACCATGTGTCACGAAGATAGAAGGGTTTGCGAAAGTATGTGACTTCGCCAAAGGAAAGGCATACACGAATCTCGGCGAACCACGTCTGTGTCGATCGCGACTTCGAGCTTCCATCTGGGTTCCCGAGGAACCCATAGTCACATAATGTCTGTGTGGTATCCTACTGCAGAAACACCACTGCAGAGAAACCGTGCGTCTACTATCACCTTCCCTGAAACTGGTAGACTTTTGCAATGGAAGTGGGAAATCGCAAGGAATGTGCCCCGTGCCTGTGCCACGGAAGTAACTAGTGTAAATGTCTGTCGCGATTGGAATCCTGTTCCGTGAGAAGCGTTTCCAAGAGTATGAGAGAGAGCAGATGGAAAAGGTCATGGTTTGAAGCGTGAGAAGGAGACCCGTCAGGAAAGCCATACACGTAAGTCGGGGAAGCACTTTCGCGTGACATGGTGAAGGCATCTAGAATGTGCCCTGTGACGGTGCTCGAGAAACCACTTGTGAAGAAGGCTTCCCTCAACTGCCGTATCGTTTCCGTAGGAGGAAACTGTTTTCCGTAGTGGGTGTGAAGGCATAAGGGACGTAGACGAGACTTCGCTCTCCGCTTCGAAGGTGCCTGCCGTCGTTACACGAAGAAGGATGTGTATGGAAATGGATGACTGCGGAAGCATAAGGAAGATGGCATGCGTTTGTTTAACTCTAAGAACAAGTCTCGAGGGTTCCCGTCCTTCGACTACCATCTCTTCTCGTAAGGATGCGAAGCCGCTCCTTAAACCTCGTGTGAACGAAAAGAGATGGAACGCGCGATACCGCACAGTGAGGAACACGTTGTGCGGAGGGTTTCTCTCCATTACGTCCTGTGTCATGGAGGTGGATGGGTCTTGCAATGTACGTGGGCTAGCCTCAGTAGCAGTAGTAGCCTGACACTGAATTCTGAGAAACAAGGCCATGTCAAACAGGCTTTCGCGCTAACATCGTGGTGCTTGAAGAAAGAAGCCTTTGGAGACATGTGCGTTGCTATATAAGGTAGGCGTCTTACACTCACCTCTCACGAAACCAAACTGTAGGGAACTAGTCTTTCCACTACCGCCTCCGGGGAAGAAGTTGGAAGAACTTTCCGACGTTCAAAGTGAAGGCACAAATGCTGGGCCGTCTACCACTGTTTGAGAGAGGAGTTGTGTCTCAAGCTCCTGTCAACCCAGATCTTGCTTCGGGAAGGGAGAAGCGTTTTCAGGACTTCGTGTGAAAGCGTAAGGACAATGCCATAGGCTGAATGGTGAAGGAAAATGTGGGTCGAATGCGACCACCAACTAACAAGTTGTCCCCTAGGGAGGTGTGTGTCTGGAAATGGGAGGAAGCGTAAGGAACGAGCTGTACACTTAAGTCTAAGAGACAATGCTGTGGAGGAGCCGTCCTTCGACTCCCCGCCTCCTTTCCTAAGGATCGAAGCAGCTTGACGCCGAGTGTGAACGGAAGCAGAGGAAAAGCCTGCTATACCTTACTCGGGGAACCACTTTGTATGGAGGGCTTCTCTCAATGAACACCACGGCTCACGACGCTAGAAGGGTTTTCAAACGTACGTGAGTTCGCCAAAGGAAAGCCACAGACTACACTGTGCGAAACAAGTCTGTGTCAAACCGCGCCTTCGAGCTTCCATCTGGCTTCACGGGGAAAACCTAGTCACAACATGAACGTGTGGAGCCCTAAACAGGCGGCGTGCACGTCGGTCTGAAGAAACACCACTGCAGAGAAACCGTGTTTCTCCCAACCTCTTCCCTGAAAATGGTAGTCCATTCCAAGGTAAGTGTGACAGCGCAAGGCATGTGCCCCATGCCTGCGCCACGGAAATAAGGAGTGGAGATTGTCTCTCCCGGTTCAAACCTTGTT
Source organism: Eumetopias jubatus (assembly GCF_037043125.1). Classification (NCBI taxonomy): domain Eukaryota; kingdom Metazoa; phylum Chordata; class Mammalia; order Carnivora; family Otariidae; genus Eumetopias; species Eumetopias jubatus. The sequence goes on from NW_028275000.1 coordinate 43,202, forward strand.
CCGTGAGAAATGTTTTCAAGAGTGCGAGAGAGAGCAGAGGGAAAAGGTCACGCCTTTAAGTCTGAGAAGGAAACCCTGGAAAGCCGTACGCCTACGTATGAGCGGCATTCTGGCGCGAACGTGTGAAGGCATAAAGAATGTGTCCTGGGACGGTGCTTGACAAACCCCTTGTGAAGAAGTCTTCCCTCAGCTATCATATGGTTTCAGGAAGATAAAAGTGTTTTCCGCCGTGGGCGTGAAGGCACGAGGGACGTGCCCTAGAGTGAGCTGTCCGTTTCGAATGTGCCGCCCGTCGTTCCACGAAGAAGGGTGAGTATGGAAATGTATGATGTGAGGAAGCATAGGGAAGATTGCCTACGGGTGTTTAACTCTAAGGACAAATCTAGAGGGTTGCCGTCCGTCGACGACCAGCTCTTTCCCTACGGATGGAAGCGCCGTGTTAAAGCTTAGGGCGAGAGAAAAGAGACGGAATGCGAGATACACCACAGTGGGGAACACGTTGTGTGGAGGGCTTCTCTCCACCAAAGTCTTGGGTCACGAATTTGGAAGGGCCTTCAAATGTACGTGAGCTAGCGTCAGCAGAGCCTTCCACTGAACTCAGAGAAACGAGGCCGCGTCAAACATGATTTCGTGCTAACCCCTTGGTTCGCGAAGCGCGAAGCCTTTTGAGATATGTGTGTGAGGGTCTTGCACTCACCTCTCAAGAAACAAAACGGTAGAGCAATAGTCTTCCCACTACCATCTACAGGGAAGAAGACGGAGGAAATGTCCCACGTTAAAAGTGAAGGCGCAAGTTACTGTGCCATAGAGCCCTGCTTGGGAAAGAACTTGTGTCGAAAGCTTCTCCCAACTCAGATCTTGTTTCGGGAAGATAGAAGCGCTGTCGGTACTTTGTGTGGAAACACAAGGAAAATGCCACACGCTGAATTGTGAAGAGAAATGTGGGTCGAACGTGACCACCAACACACTCGTTGTCCCCTAGAGAGGTGTGTGTCTGGAAGTGGGAGGAAGCGTAACGGACGTGCTATACACTTAACTCCAAGAAACAACGCTGTGGAGGTGCGGTCCTTCGACTGCCCTTCTTCTTTGCTAAGGAACGAAGCGGCTTGAAGCCAAGTGTGAAAGGAAACGGAGGGCAAGGAAGGGTGATATACCTCACTCGCGGCACAACTTCGGATGGAGGGCTTTTCTCAACGAACAGCATGTGTCACGAAGATAGAAGGGTTTGCGAAAGTATGTGACTTCGCCAAAGGAAAGGCATACACGAATCTCGGCGAACCACGTCTGTGTCGATCGCGACTTCGAGCTTCCATCTGGGTTCCCGAGGAATCCATAGTCACATAATGTCTGTGTGGTATCCTACTGCAGAAACACCACTGCAGAGAAACCGTGCGTCTACTATCACCTTCCCTGAAACTGGTAGACTTTTGCAATGGAAGTGGGAAATCGCAAGGAATGTGCCCCGTGCCTGTGCCACGGAAGTAACTAGTGTAAATGTCTGTCGCGATTGGAATCCTGTTCCGTGAGAAGCGTTTCCAAGAGTATGAGAGAGAGCAGATGGAAAAGGTCATGGTTTGAAGCGTGAGAAGGAGACCCGTCAGGAAAGCCATACACGTAAGTCGGGGAAGCACTTTCGCGTGACATGGTGAAGGCATCTAGAATGTGCCCTGTGACGGTGCTCGAGAAACCACTTGTGAAGAAGGCTTCCCTCAACTGCCGTATCGTTTCCGTAGGAGGAAACTGTTTTCCGTAGTGGGTGTGAAGGCATAAGGGACGTAGACGAGACTTCGCTCTCCGCTTCGAAGGTGCCTGCCGTCGTTACACGAAGAAGGATGTGTATGGAAATGGATGACTGCGGAAGCATAAGGAAGATGGCATGCGTTTGTTTAACTCTAAGAACAAGTCTCGAGGGTTCCCGTCCTTCGACTACCATCTCTTCTCGTAAGGATGCGAAGCCGCTCCTTAAACCTCGTGTGAACGAAAAGAGATGGAACGCGCGATACCGCACAGTGAGGAACACGTTGTGCGGAGGGTTTCTCTCCATTACGTCCTGTGTCATGGAGGTGGATGGGTCTTGCAATGTACGTGGGCTAGCCTCAGTAGCAGTAGTAGCCTGACACTGAATTCTGAGAAACAAGGCCATGTCAAACAGGCTTTCGCGCTAACATCGTGGTGCTTGAAGAAAGAAGCCTTTGGAGACATGTGCGTTGCTATATAAGGTAGGCGTCTTACACTCACCTCTCACGAAACCAAACTGTAGGGAACTAGTCTTTCCACTACCGCCTCCGGGGAAGAAGTTGGAAGAACTTTCCGACGTTCAAAGTGAAGGCACAAATGCTGGGCCGTCTACCACTGTTTGAGAGAGGAGTTGTGTCTCAAGCTCCTGTCAACCCAGATCTTGCTTCGGGAAGGGAGAAGCGTTTTCAGGACTTCGTGTGAAAGCGTAAGGACAATGCCATAGGCTGAATGGTGAAGGAAAATGTGGGTCGAATGCGACCACCAACTAACAAGTTGTCCCCTAGGGAGGTGTGTGTCTGGAAATGGGAGGAAGCGTAAGGAACGAGCTGTACACTTAAGTCTAAGAGACAATGCTGTGGAGGAGCGGTCCTTCGACTCCCCGCCTCCTTTCCTAAGGATCGAAGCAGCTTGACGCCGAGTGTGAACGGAAGCAGAGGAAAAGCCTGCTATACCTTACTCGTGGAACCACTTTGTATGGAGGGCTTCTCTCAATGAACACCACGGCTCACGACGCTAGAAGGGTTTTCAAACGTACGTGAGTTCGCCAAAGGAAAGCCACAGACTACACTGTGCGAAACAAGTCTGTGTCAAACCGCGCCTTCGAGCTTCCATCTGGCTTCACGGGGAAAACCTAGTCACAACATGAACGTGTGGAACCCTAAACAGGCGGCGTGCACGTCGGTCTGAAGAAACACCACTGCAGAGAAACCGTGTTTCTCCCAACCTCTTCCCTGAAAATGGTAGTCCATTCCAAGGTAAGTGTGACAGCGCAAGGCATGTGCCCCATGCCTGCGCCACGGAAATAAGGAGTGGAGATTGTCTCTCCCGGTTCAAACCTTGTTCCGTGAGAAATGTTTTCAAGAGTGCGAGAGAGAGCAGAGGGAAAAGGTCACGCCTTTAAGTCTGAGAAGGAAACCCTGGAAAGCCGTACGCCTACGTATGAGCGGCATTCTGGCGCGAACGTGTGAAGGCATAAAGAATGTGTCCTGGGACGGTGCTTGACAAACCCCTTGTGAAGAAGTCTTCCCTCAGCTATCATATGGTTTCAGGAAGATAAAAGTGTTTTCCGCCGTGGGCGTGAAGGCACGAGGGACGTGCCCTAGAGTGAGCTGTCCGTTTCGAATGTGCCGCCCGTCGTTCCACGAAGAAGGGTGAGTATGGAAATGTATGATGTGAGGAAGCATAGGGAAGATTGCCTACGGGTGTTTAACTCTAAGGACAAATCTAGAGGGTTGCCGTCCGTCGACGACCAGCTCTTTCCCTACGGATGGAAGCGCCGTGTTAAAGCTTAGGGCGAGAGAAAAGAGACGGAATGCGAGATACACCACAGTGGGGAACACGTTGTGTGGAGGGCTTCTCTCCACCAAAGTCTCGGGTCACAAATTTGGAAGGGCCTTCAAATGTACGTGAGCTAGCGTCAGCAGAGCCTTCCACTGAACTCAGAGAAACGAGGCCGCGTCAAACATGATTTGGTGCTAACCCCTTGGTTCGCGAAGCGCGAAGCCTTTTGAGATATGTGTGTGAGGGTCTTGCACTCACCTCTCAAGAAACAAAACGGTAGAGCAATAGTCTTCCCACTACCATCTACAGGGAAGAAGACGGAGGAAATGTCCCACGTTAAACGTGAAGGCGCAAGTTACTGTGCCATAGAGCCCTGCTTGGGAAAGAACTTGTGTCGAAAGCTTCTCCCAACTCAGATCTTGTTTCGGGAAGATAGAAGCGCTGTCGGTACTTTGTGTGGAAACACAAGGAAAATGCCACACGCTGAATTGTGAAGAGAAATGTGGGTCGAACGTGACCACCAACACACTCGTTGTCCCCTAGAGAGGTGTGTGTCTGGAAGTGGGAGGAAGCGTAACGGACGTGCTATACACTTAACTCCAAGAAACAACGCTGTGGAGGTGCGGTCCTTCGACTGCCCTTCTTCTTTGCTAAGGAACGAAGCGGCTTGAAGCCAAGTGTGAAAGGAAACGGAGGGCAAGGAAGGGTGATATACCTCACTCGCGGCACAACTTCTGATGGAGGGCTTTTCTCAACGAACAGCATGTGTCACGAAGATAGAAGGGTTTGCGAAAGTATGTGACTTCGCCAAAGGAAAGGCATACACGAATCTCGGCGAACCACGTCTGTGTCGATCGCGACTTCGAGCTCCCATCTGGGTTCCCGAGGAATCCATAGTCACATAATGTCTGTGTGGTATCCTACTGCAGAAACACCACTGCAGAGAAACCGTGCGTCTACTATCACCTTCCCTGAAACTGGTAGACTTTTGCAATGGAAGTGGGAAATCGCAAGGAATGTGCCCCGTGCCTGTGCCACGGAAGTAACTAGTGTAAATGTCTGTCGCGATTCGAATCCTGTTCCGTGAGAAGCGTTTCCAAGAGTATGAGAGAGAGCAGATGGAAAAGGTCATGGTTTGAAGCGTGAGAAGGAGACCCGTCAGGAAAGCCATACACGTAAGTCGGGGAAGCACTTTCGCGTGACATGGTGAAGGCATCTAGAATGTGCCCTGTGACGGTGCTCGAGAAACCACTTGTGAAGAAGGCTTCCCTCAACTGCCGTATCGTTTCCGTAGGAGGAAACTGTTTTCCGTAGTGGGTGTGAAGGCATAAGGGACGTAGACGAGACTTCGCTCTCCGCTTCGAAGGTGCCTGCCGTCGTTACACGAAGAAGGATGTGTATGGAAATGGATGACTGCGGAAGCATAAGGAAGATGGCATGCGTTTGTTTAACTCTAAGAACAAGTCTCGAGGGTTCCCGTCCTTCGACTACCATCTCTTCTCGTAAGGATGCGAAGCCGCTCCTTAAACCTCGTGTGAACGAAAAGAGATGGAACGCGCGATACCGCACAGTGAGGAACACGTTGTGCGGAGGGTTTCTCTCCATTACGTCCTGTGTCATGGAGGTGGATGGGTCTTGCAATGTACGTGGGCTAGCCTCAGTAGCAGTAGTAGCCTGACACTGAATTCTGAGAAACAAGGCCATGTCAAACAGGCTTTCGCGCTAACATCGTGGTGCTTGAAGAAAGAAGCCTTTGGAGACATGTGCGTTGCTATATAAGGTAGGCGTCTTACACTCACCTCTCACGAAACCAAACTGTAGGGAACTAGTCTTTCCACTACCGCCTCCGGGGAAGAAGTTGGAAGAACTTTCCGACGTTCAAAGTGAAGGCACAAATGCTGGGCCGTCTACCACTGTTTGAGAGAGGAGTTGTGTCTCAAGCTCCTGTCAACCCAGATCTTGCTTCGGGAAGGGAGAAGCGTTTTCAGGACTTCGTGTGAAAGCGTAAGGACAATGCCATAGGCTGAATGGTGAAGGAAAATGTGGGTCGAATGCGACCACCAACTAACAAGTTGTCCCCTAGGGAGGTGTGTGTCTGGAAATGGGAGGAAGCGTAAGGAACGAGCTGTACACTTAAGTCTAAGAGACAATGCTGTGGAGGAGCGGTCCTTCGACTCCCCGCCTCCTTTCCTAAGGATCGAAGCAGCTTGACGCCGAGTGTGAACGGAAGCAGAGGAAAAGCCTGCTATACCTTACTCGGGGAACCACTTTGTATGGAGGGCTTCTCTCAATGAACACCACGGCTCACGACGCTAGAAGGGTTTTCAAACGTACGTGAGTTCGCCAAAGGAAAGCCACAGACTACACTGTGCGAAACAAGTCTGTGTCAAACCGCGCCTTCGAGCTTCCATCTGGCTTCACGGGGAAAACCTAGTCACAACATGAACGTGTGGAACCCTAAACAGGCGGCGTGCACGTCGGTCTGAAGAAACACCACTGCAGAGAAACCGTGTTTCTCCCAACCTCTTCCCTGAAAATGGTAGTCTATTCCAAGGTAAGTGTGACAGCGCAAGGCATGTGCCCCATGCCTGCGCCACGGAAATAAGGAGTGGAGATTGTCTCTCCCGGTTCAAACCTTGTTCCGTGAGAAATGTTTTCAAGAGTGCGAGAGAGAGCAGAGGGAAAAGGTCACGCCTTTAAGTCTGAGAAGGAAACCCTGGAAAGCCGTACGCCTACGTATGAGCGGCATTCTGGCGCGAACGTGTGAAGGCATAAAGAATGTGTCCTGGGACGGTGCTTGACAAACCCCTTGTGAAGAAGTCTTCCCTCAGCTATCATATGGTTTCAGGAAGATAAAAGTGTTTTCCGCCGTGGGCGTGAAGGCACGAGGGACGTGCCCTAGAGTGAGCTGTCCGTTTCGAATGTGCCGCCCGTCGTTCCACGAAGAAGGGTGAGTATGGAAATGTATGATGTGAGGAAGCATAGGGAAGATTGCCTACGGGTGTTTAACTCTAAGGACAAATCTAGAGGGTTGCCGTCCGTCGACGACCAGCTCTTTCCCTACGGATGGAAGCGCCGTGTTAAAGCTTAGGGCGAGAGAAAAGAGACGGAATGCGAGATACACCACAGTGGGGAACACGTTGTGTGGAGGGCTTCTCTCCACCAAAGTCTCGGGTCACGAATTTGGAAGGGCCTTCAAATGTACGTGAGCTAGCGTCAGCAGAGCCTTCCACTGAACTCAGAGAAACGAGGCCGCGTCAAACATGATTTGGTGCTAACCCCTTGGTTCGCGAAGCGCGAAGCCTTTTGAGATATGTGTGTGAGGGTCTTGCACTCACCTCTCAAGAAACAAAACGGTAGAGCAATAGTCTTCCCACTACCATCTACAGGGAAGAAGACGGAGGAAATGTCCCACGTTAAACGTGAAGGCGCAAGTTACTGTGCCATAGAGCCCTGCTTGGGAAAGAACTTGTGTCGAAAGCTTCTCCCAACTCAGATCTTGTTTCGGGAAGATAGAAGCGCTGTCGGTACTTTGTGTGGAAACACAAGGAAAATGCCACACGCTGAATTGTGAAGAGAAATGTGGGTCGAACGTGACCACCAACACACTCGTTGTCCCCTAGAGAGGTGTGTGTCTGGAAGTGGGAGGAAGCGTAACGGACGTGCTATACACTTAACTCCAAGAAACAACGCTGTGGAGGTGCGGTCCTTCGACTGCCCTTCTTCTTTGCTAAGGAACGAAGCGGCTTGAAGCCAAGTGTGAAAGGAAACGGAGGGCAAGGAAGGGTGATATACCTCACTCGCGGCACAACTTCGGATGGAGGGCTTTTCTCAACGAACAGCATGTGTCACGAAGATAGAAGGGTTTGCGAAAGTATGTGACTTCGCCAAAGGAAAGGCATACACGAATCTCGGCGAACCACGTCTGTGTCGATCGCGACTTCGAGCTTCCATCTGGGTTCCCGAGGAATCCATAGTCACATAATGTCTGTGTGGTATCCTACTGCAGAAACACCACTGCAGAGAAACCGTGCGTCTACTATCACCTTCCCTGAAACTGGTAGACTTTTGCAATGGAAGTGGGAAATCGCAAGGAATGTGCCCCGTGCCTGTGCCACGGAAGTAACTAGTGTAATTGTCTGTCGCGATTGGAATCCTGTTCCGTGAGAAGCGTTTCCAAGAGTATGAGAGAGAGCAGATGGAAAAGGTCATGGTTTGAAGCGTGAAAAGGAGACCCGTCAGGAAAGCCATACACGTAAGTCGGGGAAGCACTTTCGCGTGACATGGTGAAGGCATCTAGAATGTGCCCTGTGACGGTGCTCGAGAAACCACTTGTGAAGAAGGCTTCCCTCAACTGCCGTATCGTTTCCGTAGGAGGAAACTGTTTTCCGTAGTGGGTGTGAAGGCATAAGGGACGTAGACGAGACTTCGCTCTCCGCTTCGAAGGTGCCTGCCGTCGTTACACGAAGAAGGATGTGTATGGAAATGGATGACTGCGGAAGCATAAGGAAGATGGCATGCGTTTGTTTAACTCTAAGAACAAGTCTCGAGGGTTCCCGTCCTTCGACTACCATCTCTTCTCGTAAGGATGCGAAGCCGCTCCTTAAACCTCGTGTGAACGAAAAGAGATGGAACGCGCGATACCGCACAGTGAGGAACACGTTGTGCGGAGGGTTTCTCTCCATTACGTCCTGTGTCATGGAGGTGGATGGGTCTTGCAATGTACGTGGGCTAGCCTCAGTAGCAGTAGTAGCCTGACACTGAATTCTGAGAAACAAGGCCATGTCAAACAGGCTTTCGCGCTAACATCGTGGTGCTTGAAGAAAGAAGCCTTTGGAGACATGTGCGTTGCTATATAAGGTAGGCGTCTTACACTCACCTCTCACGAAACCAAACTGTAGGGAACTAGTCTTTCCACTACCGCCTCCGGGGAAGAAGTTGGAAGAACTTTCCGACGTTCAAAGTGAAGGCACAAATGCTGGGCCGTCTACCACTGTTTGAGAGAGGAGTTGTGTCTCAAGCTCCTGTCAACCCAGATCTTGCTTCGGGAAGGGAGAAGCGTTTTCAGGACTTCGTGTGAAAGCGTAAGGACAATGCCATAGGCTGAATGGTGAAGGAAAATGTGGGTCGAATGCGACCACCAACTAACAAGTTGTCCCCTAGGGAGGTGTGTGTCTGGAAATGGGAGGAAGCGTAAGGAACGAGCTGTACACTTAAGTCTAAGAGACAATGCTGTGGAGGAGCGGTCCTTCGACTCCCCGCCTCCTTTCCTAAGGATCGAAGCAGCTTGACGCCGAGTGTGAACGGAAGCAGAGGAAAAGCCTGCTATACCTTACTCGTGGAACCACTTTGTATGGAGGGCTTCTCTCAATGAACACCACGGCTCACGACGCTAGAAGGGTTTTCAAACGTACGTGAGTTCGCCAAAGGAAAGCCACAGACTACACTGTGCGAAACAAGTCTGTGTCAAACCGCGCCTTCGAGCTTCCATCTGGCTTCACGGGGAAAACCTAGTCACAACATGAACGTGTGGAACCCTAAACAGGCGGCGTGCACGTCGGTCTGAAGAAACACCACTGCAGAGAAACCGTGTTTCTCCCAACCTCTTCCCTGAAAATGGTAGTCTATTCCAAGGTAAGTGTGACAGCGCAAGGCATGTGCCCCATGCCTGCGCCACGGAAATAAGGAGTGGAGATTGTCTCTCCCGGTTCAAACCTTGTTCCGTGAGAAATGTTTTCAAGAGTGCGAGAGAGAGCAGAGGGAAAAGGTCACGCCTTTAAGTCTGAGAAGGAAACCCTGGAAAGCCGTACGCCTACGTATGAGCGGCATTCTGGCGCGAACGTGTGAAGGCATAAAGAATGTGTCCTGGGACGGTGCTTGACAAACCCCTTGTGAAGAAGTCTTCCCTCAGCTATCATATGGTTTCAGGAAGATAAAAGTGTTTTCCGCCGTGGGCGTGAAGGCACGAGGGACGTGCCCTAGAGTGAGCTGTCCGTTTCGAATGTGCCGCCCGTCGTTCCACGAAGAAGGGTGAGTATGGAAATGTATGATGTGAGGAAGCATAGGGAAGATTGCCTACGGGTGTTTAACTCTAAGGACAAATCTAGAGGGTTGCCGTCCGTCGACGACCAGCTCTTTCCCTACGGATGGAAGCGCCGTGTTAAAGCTTAGGGCGAGAGAAAAGAGACGGAATGCGAGATACACCACAGTGGGGAACACGTTGTGTGGAGGGCTTCTCTCCACCAAAGTCTCGGGTCACAAATTTGGAAGGGCCTTCAAATGTACGTGAGCTAGCGTCAGCAGAGCCTTCCACTGAACTCAGAGAAACGAGGCCGCGTCAAACATGATTTGGTGCTAACCCCTTGGTTCGCGAAGCGCGAAGCCTTTTGAGATATGTGTGTGAGGGTCTTGCACTCACCTCTCAAGAAACAAAACGGTAGAGCAATAGTCTTCCCACTACCATCTACAGGGAAGAAGACGGAGGAAATGTCCCACGTTAAACGTGAAGGCGCAAGTTACTGTGCCATAGAGCCCTGCTTGGGAAAGAACTTGTGTCGAAAGCTTCTCCCAACTCAGATCTTGTTTCGGGAAGATAGAAGCGCTGTCGGTACTTTGTGTGGAAACACAAGGAAAATGCCACACGCTGAATTGTGAAGAGAAATGTGGGTCGAACGTGACCACCAACACACTCGTTGTCCCCTAGAGAGGTGTGTGTCTGGAAGTGGGAGGAAGCGTAACGGACGTGCTATACACTTAACTCCAAGAAACAACGCTGTGGAGGTGCGGTCCTTCGACTGCCCTTCTTCTTTGCTAAGGAACGAAGCGGCTTGAAGCCAAGTGTGAAAGGAAACGGAGGGCAAGGAAGGGTGATATACCTCACTCGCGGCACAACTTCTGATGGAGGGCTTTTCTCAACGAACAGCATGTGTCACGAAGATAGAAGGGTTTGCGAAAGTATGTGACTTCGCCAAAGGAAAGGCATACACGAATCTCGGCGAACCACGTCTGTGTCGATCGCGACTTCGAGCTCCCATCTGGGTTCCCGAGGAATCCATAGTCACATAATGTCTGTGTGGTATCCTACTGCAGAAACACCACTGCAGAGAAACCGTGCGTCTACTATCACCTTCCCTGAAACTGGTAGACTTTTGCAATGGAAGTGGGAAATCGCAAGGAATGTGCCCCGTGCCTGTGCCACGGAAGTAACTAGTGTAAATGTCTGTCGCGATTCGAATCCTGTTCCGTGAGAAGCGTTTCCAAGAGTATGAGAGAGAGCAGATGGAAAAGGTCATGGTTTGAAGCGTGAGAAGGAGACCCGTCAGGAAAGCCATACACGTAAGTCGGGGAAGCACTTTCGCGTGACATGGTGAAGGCATCTAGAATGTGCCCTGTGACGGTGCTCGAGAAACCACTTGTGAAGAAGGCTTCCCTCAACTGCCGTATCGTTTCCGTAGGAGGAAACTGTTTTCCGTAGTGGGTGTGAAGGCATAAGGGACGTAGACGAGACTTCGCTCTCCGCTTCGAAGGTGCCTGCCGTCGTTACACGAAGAAGGATGTGTATGGAAATGGATGACTGCGGAAGCATAAGGAAGATGGCATGCGTTTGTTTAACTCTAAGAACAAGTCTCGAGGGTTCCCGTCCTTCGACTACCATCTCTTCTCGTAAGGATGCGAAGCCGCTCCTTAAACCTCGTGTGAACGAAAAGAGATGGAACGCGCGATACCGCACAGTGAGGAACACGTTGTGCGGAGGGTTTCTCTCCATTACGTCCTGTGTCATGGAGGTGGATGGGTCTTGCAATGTACGTGGGCTAGCCTCAGTAGCAGTAGTAGCCTGACACTGAATTCTGAGAAACAAGGCCATGTCAAACAGGCTTTCGCGCTAACATCGTGGTGCTTGAAGAAAGAAGCCTTTGGAGACATGTGCGTTGCTATATAAGGTAGGCGTCTTACACTCACCTCTCACGAAACCAAACTGTAGGGAACTAGTCTTTCCACTACCGCCTCCGGGGAAGAAGTTGGAAGAACTTTCCGACGTTCAAAGTGAAGGCACAAATGCTGGGCCGTCTACCACTGTTTGAGAGAGGAGTTGTGTCTCAAGCTCCTGTCAACCCAGATCTTGCTTCGGGAAGGGAGAAGCGTTTTCAGGACTTCGTGTGAAAGCGTAAGGACAATGCCATAGGCTGAATGGTGAAGGAAAATGTGGGTCGAATGCGACCACCAACTAACAAGTTGTCCCCTAGGGAGGTGTGTGTCTGGAAATGGGAGGAAGCGTAAGGAACGAGCTGTACACTTAAGTCTAAGAGACAATGCTGTGGAGGAGCCGTCCTTCGACTCCCCGCCTCCTTTCCTAAGGATCGAAGCAGCTTGACGCCGAGTGTGAACGGAAGCAGAGGAAAAGCCTGCTATACCTTACTCGGGGAACCACTTTGTATGGAGGGCTTCTCTCAATGAACACCACGGCTCACGACGCTAGAAGGGTTTTCAAACGTACGTGAGTTCGCCAAAGGAAAGCCACAGACTACACTGTGCGAAACAAGTCTGTGTCAAACCGCGCCTTCGAGCTTCCATCTGGCTTCACGGGGAAAACCTAGTCACAACATGAACGTGTGGAACCCTAAACAGGCGGCGTGCACGTCGGTCTGAAGAAACACCACTGCAGAGAAACCGTGTTTCTCCCAACCTCTTCCCTGAAAATGGTAGTCTATTCCAAGGTAAGTGTGACAGCGCAAGGCATGTGCCCCATGCCTGCGCCACGGAAATAAGGAGTGGAGATTGTCTCTCCCGGTTCAAACCTTGTTCCGTGAGAAATGTTTTCAAGAGTGCGAGAGAGAGCAGAGGGAAAAGGTCACGCCTTTAAGTCTGAGAAGGAAACCCTGGAAAGCCGTACGCCTACGTATGAGCGGCATTCTGGCGCGAACGTGTGAAGGCATAAAGAATGTGTCCTGGGACGGTGCTTGACAAACCCCTTGTGAAGAAGTCTTCCCTCAGCTATCATATGGTTTCAGGAAGATAAAAGTGTTTTCCGCCGTGGGCGTGAAGGCACGAGGGACGTGCCCTAGAGTGAGCTGTCCGTTTCGAATGTGCCGCCCGTCGTTCCACGAAGAAGGGTGAGTATGGAAATGTATGATGTGAGGAAGCATAGGGAAGATTGCCTACGGGTGTTTAACTCTAAGGACAAATCTAGAGGGTTGCCGTCCGTCGACGACCAGCTCTTTCCCTACGGATGGAAGCGCCGTGTTAAAGCTTAGGGCGAGAGAAAAGAGACGGAATGCGAGATACACCACAGTGGGGAACACGTTGTGTGGAGGGCTTCTCTCCACCAAAGTCTCGGGTCACGAATTTGGAAGGGCCTTCAAATGTACGTGAGCTAGCGTCAGCAGAGCCTTCCACTGAACTCAGAGAAACGAGGCCGCGTCAAACATGATTTGGTGCTAACCCCTTGGTTCGCGAAGCGCGAAGCCTTTTGAGATATGTGTGTGAGGGTCTTGCACTCACCTCTCAAGAAACAAAACGGTAGAGCAATAGTCTTCCCACTACCATCTACAGGGAAGAAGACGGAGGAAATGTCCCACGTTAAACGTGAAGGCGCAAGTTACTGTGCCATAGAGCCCTGCTTGGGAAAGAACTTGTGTCGAAAGCTTCTCCCAACTCAGATCTTGTTTCGGGAAGATAGAAGCGCTGTCGGTACTTTGTGTGGAAACACAAGGAAAATGCCACACGCTGAATTGTGAAGAGAAATGTGGGTCGAACGTGACCACCAACACACTCGTTGTCCCCTAGAGAGGTGTGTGTCTGGAAGTGGGAGGAAGCGTAACGGACGTGCTATACACTTAACTCCAAGAAACAACGCTGTGGAGGTGCGGTCCTTCGACTGCCCTTCTTCTTTGCTAAGGAACGAAGCGGCTTGAAGCCAAGTGTGAAAGGAAACGGAGGGCAAGGAAGGGTGATATACCTCACTCGCGGCACAACTTCTGATGGAGGGCTTTTCTCAACGAACAGCATGTGTCACGAAGATAGAAGGGTTTGCGAAAGTATGTGACTTCGCCAAAGGAAAGGCATACACGAATCTCGGCGAACCACGTCTGTGTCGATCGCGACTTCGAGCTTCCATCTGGGTTCCCGAGGAATCCATAGTCACATAATGTCTGTGTGGTATCCTACTGCAGAAACACCACTGCAGAGAAACCGTGCGTCTACTATCACCTTCCCTGAAACTGGTAGACTTTTGCAATGGAAGTGGGAAATCGCAAGGAATGTGCCCCGTGCCTGTGCCACGGAAGTAACTAGTGTAAATGTCTGTCGCGATTGGAATCCTGTTCCGTGAGAAGCGTTTCCAAGAGTATGAGAGAGAGCAGATGGAAAAGGTCATGGTTTGAAGCGTGAGAAGGAGACCCGTCAGGAAAGCCATACACGTAAGTCGGGGAAGCACTTTCGCGTGACATGGTGAAGGCATCTAGAATGTGCCCTGTGACGGTGCTCGAGAAACCACTTGTGAAGAAGGCTTCCCTCAACTGCCGTATCGTTTCCGTAGGAGGAAACTGTTTTCCGTAGTGGGTGTGAAGGCATAAGGGACGTAGACGAGACTTCGCTCTCCGCTTCGAAGGTGCCTGCCGTCGTTACACGAAGAAGGATGTGTATGGAAATGGATGACTGCGGAAGCATAAGGAAGATGGCATGCGTTTGTTTAACTCTAAGAACAAGTCTCGAGGGTTCCCGTCCTTCGACTACCATCTCTTCTCGTAAGGATGCGAAGCCGCTCCTTAAACCTCGTGTGAACGAAAAGAGATGGAACGCGCGATACCGCACAGTGAGGAACACGTTGTGCGGAGGGTTTCTCTCCATTACGTCCTGTGTCATGGAGGTGGATGGGTCTTGCAATGTACGTGGGCTAGCCTCAGTAGCAGTAGTAGCCTGACACTGAATTCTGAGAAACAAGGCCATGTCAAACAGGCTTTCGCGCTAACATCGTGGTGCTTGAAGAAAGAAGCCTTTGGAGACATGTGCGTTGCTATATAAGGTAGGCGTCTTACACTCACCTCTCACGAAACCAAACTGTAGGGAACTAGTCTTTCCACTACCGCCTCCGGGGAAGAAGTTGGAAGAACTTTCCGACGTTCAAAGTGAAGGCACAAATGCTGGGCCGTCTACCACTGTTTGAGAGAGGAGTTGTGTCTCAAGCTCCTGTCAACCCAGATCTTGCTTCGGGAAGGGAGAAGCGTTTTCAGGACTTCGTGTGAAAGCGTAAGGACAATGCCATAGGCTGAATGGTGAAGGAAAATGTGGGTCGAATGCGACCACCAACTAACAAGTTGTCCCCTAGGGAGGTGTGTGTCTGGAAATGGGAGGAAGCGTAAGGAACGAGCTGTACACTTAAGTCTAAGAGACAATGCTGTGGAGGAGCGGTCCTTCGACTCCCCGCCTCCTTTCCTAAGGATCGAAGCAGCTTGACGCCGAGTGTGAACGGAAGCAGAGGAAAAGCCTGCTATACCTTACTCGTGGAACCACTTTGTATGGAGGGCTTCTCTCAATGAACACCACGGCTCACGACGCTAGAAGGGTTTTCAAACGTACGTGAGTTCGCCAAAGGAAAGCCACAGACTACACTGTGCGAAACAAGTCTGTGTCAAACCGCGCCTTCGAGCTTCCATCTGGCTTCACGGGGAAAACCTAGTCACAACATGAACGTGTGGAACCCTAAACAGGCGGCGTGCACGTCGGTCTGAAGAAACACCACTGCAGAGAAACCGTGTTTCTCCCAACCTCTTCCCTGAAAATGGTAGTCTATTCCAAGGTAAGTGTGACAGCGCAAGGCATGTGCCCCATGCCTGCGCCACGGAAATAAGGAGTGGAGATTGTCTCTCCCGGTTCAAACCTTGTTCCGTGAGAAATGTTTTCAAGAGTGCGAGAGAGAGCAGAGGGAAAAGGTCACGCCTTTAAGTCTGAGAAGGAAACCCTGGAAAGCCGTACGCCTACGTATGAGCGGCATTCTGGCGCGAACGTGTGAAGGCATAAAGAATGTGTCCTGGGACGGTGCTTGACAAACCCCTTGTGAAGAAGTCTTCCCTCAGCTATCATATGGTTTCAGGAAGATAAAAGTGTTTTCCGCCGTGGGCGTGAAGGCACGAGGGACGTGCCCTAGAGTGAGCTGTCCGTTTCGAATGTGCCGCCCGTCGTTCCACGAAGAAGGGTGAGTATGGAAATGTATGATGTGAGGAAGCATAGGGAAGATTGCCTACGGGTGTTTAACTCTAAGGACAAATCTAGAGGGTTGCCGTCCGTCGACGACCAGCTCTTTCCCTACGGATGGAAGCGCCGTGTTAAAGCTTAGGGCGAGAGAAAAGAGACGGAATGCGAGATACACCACAGTGGGGAACACGTTGTGTGGAGGGCTTCTCTCCACCAAAGTCTCGGGTCACAAATTTGGAAGGGCCTTCAAATGTACGTGAGCTAGCGTCAGCAGAGCCTTCCACTGAACTCAGAGAAACGAGGCCGCGTCAAACATGATTTGGTGCTAACCCCTTGGTTCGCGAAGCGCGAAGCCTTTTGAGATATGTGTGTGAGGGTCTTGCACTCACCTCTCAAGAAACAAAACGGTAGAGCAATAGTCTTCCCACTACCATCTACAGGGAAGAAGACGGAGGAAATGTCCCACGTTAAACGTGAAGGCGCAAGTTACTGTGCCATAGAGCCCTGCTTGGGAAAGAACTTGTGTCGAAAGCTTCTCCCAACTCAGATCTTGTTTCGGGAAGATAGAAGCGCTGTCGGTACTTTGTGTGGAAACACAAGGAAAATGCCACACGCTGAATTGTGAAGAGAAATGTGGGTCGAACGTGACCACCAACACACTCGTTGTCCCCTAGAGAGGTGTGTGTCTGGAAGTGGGAGGAAGCGTAACGGACGTGCTATACACTTAACTCCAAGAAACAACGCTGTGGAGGTGCGGTCCTTCGACTGCCCTTCTTCTTTGCTAAGGAACGAAGCGGCTTGAAGCCAAGTGTGAAAGGAAACGGAGGGCAAGGAAGGGTGATATACCTCACTCGCGGCACAACTTCTGATGGAGGGCTTTTCTCAACGAACAGCATGTGTCACGAAGATAGAAGGGTTTGCGAAAGTATGTGACTTCGCCAAAGGAAAGGCATACACGAATCTCGGCGAACCACGTCTGTGTCGATCGCGACTTCGAGCTCCCATCTGGGTTCCCGAGGAATCCATAGTCACATAATGTCTGTGTGGTATCCTACTGCAGAAACACCACTGCAGAGAAACCGTGCGTCTACTATCACCTTCCCTGAAACTGGTAGACTTTTGCAATGGAAGTGGGAAATCGCAAGGAATGTGCCCCGTGCCTGTGCCACGGAAGTAACTAGTGTAAATATCTGTCGCGATTCGAATCCTGTTCCGTGAGAAGCGTTTCCAAGAGTATGAGAGAGAGCAGATGGAAAAGGTCATGGTTTGAAGCGTGAGAAGGAGACCCGTCAGGAAAGCCATACACGTAAGTCGGGGAAGCACTTTCGCGTGACATGGTGAAGGCATCTAGAATGTGCCCTGTGACGGTGCTCGAGAAACCACTTGTGAAGAAGGCTTCCCTCAACTGCCGTATCGTTTCCGTAGGAGGAAACTGTTTTCCGTAGTGGGTGTGAAGGCATAAGGGACGTAGACGAGACTTCGCTCTCCGCTTCGAAGGTGCCTGCCGTCGTTACACGAAGAAGGATGTGTATGGAAATGGATGACTGCGGAAGCATAAGGAAGATGGCATGCGTTTGTTTAACTCTAAGAACAAGTCTCGAGGGTTCCCGTCCTTCGACTACCATCTCTTCTCGTAAGGATGCGAAGCCGCTCCTTAAACCTCGTGTGAACGAAAAGAGATGGAACGCGCGATACCGCACAGTGAGGAACACGTTGTGCGGAGGGTTTCTCTCCATTACGTCCTGTGTCATGGAGGTGGATGGGTCTTGCAATGTACGTGGGCTAGCCTCAGTAGCAGTAGTAGCCTGACACTGAATTCTGAGAAACAAGGCCATGTCAAACAGGCTTTCGCGCTAACATCGTGGTGCTTGAAGAAAGAAGCCTTTGGAGACATGTGCGTTGCTATATAAGGTAGGCGTCTTACACTCACCTCTCACGAAACCAAACTGTAGGGAACTAGTCTTTCCACTACCGCCTCCGGGGAAGAAGTTGGAAGAACTTTCCGACGTTCAAAGTGAAGGCACAAATGCTGGGCCGTCTACCACTGTTTGAGAGAGGAGTTGTGTCTCAAGCTCCTGTCAACCCAGATCTTGCTTCGGGAAGGGAGAAGCGTTTTCAGGACTTCGTGTGAAAGCGTAAGGACAATGCCATAGGCTGAATGGTGAAGGAAAATGTGGGTCGAATGCGACCACCAACTAACAAGTTGTCCCCTAGGGAGGTGTGTGTCTGGAAATGGGAGGAAGCGTAAGGAACGAGCTGTACACTTAAGTCTAAGAGACAATGCTGTGGAGGAGCGGTCCTTCGACTCCCCGCCTCCTTTCCTAAGGATCGAAGCAGCTTGACGCCGAGTGTGAACGGAAGCAGAGGAAAAGCCTGCTATACCTTACTCGTGGAACCACTTTGTATGGAGGGCTTCTCTCAATGAACACCACGGCTCACGACGCTAGAAGGGTTTTCAAACGTACGTGAGTTCGCCAAAGGAAAGCCACAGACTACACTGTGCGAAACAAGTCTGTGTCAAACCGCGCCTTCGAGCTTCCATCTGGCTTCACGGGGAAAACCTAGTCACAACATGAACGTGTGGAACCCTAAACAGGCGGCGTGCACGTCGGTCTGAAGAAACACCACTGCAGAGAAACCGTGTTTCTACCAACCTCTTCCCTGAAAATGGTAGTCTATTCCAAGGTAAGTGTGACAGCGCAAGGCATGTGCCCCATGCCTGCGCCACGGAAATAAGGAGTGGAGATTGTCTCTCCCGGTTCAAACCTTGTTCCGTGAGAAATGTTTTCAAGAGTGCGAGAGAGAGCAGAGGGAAAAGGTCACGCCTTTAAGTCTGAGAAGGAAACCCTGGAAAGCCGTACGCCTACGTATGAGCGGCATTCTGGCGCGAACGTGTGAAGGCATAAAGAATGTGTCCTGGGACGGTGCTTGACAAACCCCTTGTGAAGAAGTCTTCCCTCAGCTATCATATGGTTTCAGGAAGATAAAAGTGTTTTCCGCCGTGGGCGTGAAGGCACGAGGGACGTGCCCTAGAGTGAGCTGTCCGTTTCGAATGTGCCGCCCGTCGTTCCACGAAGAAGGGTGAGTATGGAAATGTATGATGTGAGGAAGCATAGGGAAGATTGCCTACGGGTGTTTAACTCTAAGGACAAATCTAGAGGGTTGCCGTCCGTCGACGACCAGCTCTTTCCCTACGGATGGAAGCGCCGTGTTAAAGCTTAGGGCGAGAGAAAAGAGACGGAATGCGAGATACACCACAGTGGGGAACACGTTGTGTGGAGGGCTTCTCTCCACCAAAGTCTCGGGTCACGAATTTGGAAGGGCCTTCAAATGTACGTGAGCTAGCGTCAGCAGAGCCTTCCACTGAACTCAGAGAAACGAGGCCGCGTCAAACATGATTTGGTGCTAACCCCTTGGTTCGCGAAGCGCGAAGCCTTTTGAGATATGTGTGTGAGGGTCTTGCACTCACCTCTCAAGAAACAAAACGGTAGAGCAATAGTCTTCCCACTACCATCTACAGGGAAGAAGACGGAGGAAATGTCCCACGTTAAACGTGAAGGCGCAAGTTACTGTGCCATAGAGCCCTGCTTGGGAAAGAACTTGTGTCGAAAGCTTCTCCCAACTCAGATCTTGTTTCGGGAAGATAGAAGCGCTGTCGGTACTTTGTGTGGAAACACAAGGAAAATGCCACACGCTGAATTGTGAAGAGAAATGTGGGTCGAACGTGACCACCAACACACTCGTTGTCCCCTAGAGAGGTGTGTGTCTGGAAGTGGGAGGAAGCGTAACGGACGTGCTATACACTTAACTCCAAGAAACAACGCTGTGGAGGTGCGGTCCTTCGACTGCCCTTCTTCTTTGCTAAGGAACGAAGCGGCTTGAAGCCAAGTGTGAAAGGAAACGGAGGGCAAGGAAGGGTGATATACCTCACTCGCGGCACAACTTCTGATGGAGGGCTTTTCTCAACGAACAGCATGTGTCACGAAGATAGAAGGGTTTGCGAAAGTATGTGACTTCGCCAAAGGAAAGGCATACACGAATCTCGGCGAACCACGTCTGTGTCGATCGCGACTTCGAGCTCCCATCTGGGTTCCCGAGGAATCCATAGTCACATAATGTCTGTGTGGTATCCTACTGCAGAAACACCACTGCAGAGAAACCGTGCGTCTACTATCACCTTCCCTGAAACTGGTAGACTTTTGCAATGGAAGTGGGAAATCGCAAGGAATGTGCCCCGTGCCTGTGCCACGGAAGTAACTAGTGTAAATGTCTGTCGCGATTCGAATCCTGTTCCGTGAGAAGCGTTTCCAAGAGTATGAGAGAGAGCAGATGGAAAAGGTCATGGTTTGAAGCGTGAGAAGGAGACCCGTCAGGAAAGCCATACACGTAAGTCGGGGAAGCACTTTCGCGTGACATGGTGAAGGCATCTAGAATGTGCCCTGTGACGGTGCTCGAGAAACCACTTGTGAAGAAGGCTTCCCTCAACTGCCGTATCGTTTCCGTAGGAGGAAACTGTTTTCCGTAGTGGGTGTGAAGGCATAAGGGACGTAGACGAGACTTCGCTCTCCGCTTCGAAGGTGCCTGCCGTCGTTACACGAAGAAGGATGTGTATGGAAATGGATGACTGCGGAAGCATAAGGAAGATGGCATGCGTTTGTTTAACTCTAAGAACAAGTCTCGAGGGTTCCCGTCCTTCGACTACCATCTCTTCTCGTAAGGATGCGAAGCCGCTCCTTAAACCTCGTGTGAACGAAAAGAGATGGAACGCGCGATACCGCACAGTGAGGAACACGTTGTGCGGAGGGTTTCTCTCCATTACGTCCTGTGTCATGGAGGTGGATGGGTCTTGCAATGTACGTGGGCTAGCCTCAGTAGCAGTAGTAGCCTGACACTGAATTCTGAGAAACAAGGCCATGTCAAACAGGCTTTCGCGCTAACATCGTGGTGCTTGAAGAAAGAAGCCTTTGGAGACATGTGCGTTGCTATATAAGGTAGGCGTCTTACACTCACCTCTCACGAAACCAAACTGTAGGGAACTAGTCTTTCCACTACCGCCTCCGGGGAAGAAGTTGGAAGAACTTTCCGACGTTCAAAGTGAAGGCACAAATGCTGGGCCGTCTACCACTGTTTGAGAGAGGAGTTGTGTCTCAAGCTCCTGTCAACCCAGATCTTGCTTCGGGAAGGGAGAAGCGTTTTCAGGACTTCGTGTGAAAGCGTAAGGACAATGCCATAGGCTGAATGGTGAAGGAAAATGTGGGTCGAATGCGACCACCAACTAACAAGTTGTCCCCTAGGGAGGTGTGTGTCTGGAAATGGGAGGAAGCGTAAGGAACGAGCTGTACACTTAAGTCTAAGAGACAATGCTGTGGAGGAGCGGTCCTTCGACTCCCCGCCTCCTTTCCTAAGGATCGAAGCAGCTTGACGCCGAGTGTGAACGGAAGCAGAGGAAAAGCCTGCTATACCTTACTCGTGGAACCACTTTGTATGGAGGGCTTCTCTCAATGAACACCACGGCTCACGACGCTAGAAGGGTTTTCAAACGTACGTGAGTTCGCCAAAGGAAAGCCACAGACTACACTGTGCGAAACAAGTCTGTGTCAAACCGCGCCTTCGAGCTTCCATCTGGCTTCACGGGGAAAACCTAGTCACAACATGAACGTGTGGAACCCTAAACAGGCGGCGTGCACGTCGGTCTGAAGAAACACCACTGCAGAGAAACCGTGTTTCTACCAACCTCTTCCCTGAAAATGGTAGTCTATTCCAAGGTAAGTGTGACAGCGCAAGGCATGTGCCCCATGCCTGCGCCACGGAAATAAGGAGTGGAGATTGTCTCTCCCGGTTCAAACCTTGTTCCGTGAGAAATGTTTTCAAGAGTGCGAGAGAGAGCAGAGGGAAAAGGTCACGCCTTTAAGTCTGAGAAGGAAACCCTGGAAAGCCGTACGCCTACGTATGAGCGGCATTCTGGCGCGAACGTGTGAAGGCATAAAGAATGTGTCCTGGGACGGTGCTTGACAAACCCCTTGTGAAGAAGTCTTCCCTCAGCTATCATATGGTTTCAGGAAGATAAAAGTGTTTTCCGCCGTGGGCGTGAAGGCACGAGGGACGTGCCCTAGAGTGAGCTGTCCGTTTCGAATGTGCCGCCCGTCGTTCCACGAAGAAGGGTGAGTATGGAAATGTATGATGTGAGGAAGCATAGGGAAGATTGCCTACGGGTGTTTAACTCTAAGGACAAATCTAGAGGGTTGCCGTCCGTCGACGACCAGCTCTTTCCCTACGGATGGAAGCGCCGTGTTAAAGCTTAGGGCGAGAGAAAAGAGACGGAATGCGAGATACACCACAGTGGGGAACACGTTGTGTGGAGGGCTTCTCTCCACCAAAGTCTCGGGTCACGAATTTGGAAGGGCCTTCAAATGTACGTGAGCTAGCGTCAGCAGAGCCTTCCACTGAACTCAGAGAAACGAGGCCGCGTCAAACATGATTTGGTGCTAACCCCTTGGTTCGCGAAGCGCGAAGCCTTTTGAGATATGTGTGTGAGGGTCTTGCACTCACCTCTCAAGAAACAAAACGGTAGAGCAATAGTCTTCCCACTACCATCTACAGGGAAGAAGACGGAGGAAATGTCCCACGTTAAACGTGAAGGCGCAAGTTACTGTGCCATAGAGCCCTGCTTGGGAAAGAACTTGTGTCGAAAGCTTCTCCCAACTCAGATCTTGTTTCGGGAAGATAGAAGCGCTGTCGGTACTTTGTGTGGAAACACGAGGAAAATGCCACACGCTGAATTGTGAAGAGAAATGTGGGTCGAACGTGACCACCAACACACTCGTTGTCCCCTAGAGAGGTGTGTGTCTGGAAGTGGGAGGAAGCGTAACGGACGTGCTATACACTTAACTCCAAGAAACAACGCTGTGGAGGTGCGGTCCTTCGACTGCCCTTCTTCTTTGCTAAGGAACGAAGCGGCTTGAAGCCAAGTGTGAAAGGAAACGGAGGGCAAGGAAGGGTGATATACCTCACTCGCGGCACAACTTCTGATGGAGGGCTTTTCTCAACGAACAGCATGTGTCACGAAGATAGAAGGGTTTGCGAAAGTATGTGACTTCGCCAAAGGAAAGGCATACACGAATCTCGGCGAACCACGTCTGTGTCGATCGCGACTTCGAGCTTCCATCTGGGTTCCCGAGGAATCCATAGTCACATAATGTCTGTGTGGTATCCTACTGCAGAAACACCACTGCAGAGAAACCGTGCGTCTACTATCACCTTCCCTGAAACTGGTAGACTTTTGCAATGGAAGTGGGAAATCGCAAGGAATGTGCCCCGTGCCTGTGCCACGGAAGTAACTAGTGTAAATGTCTGTCGCGATTCGAATCCTGTTCCGTGAGAAGCGTTTCCAAGAGTATGAGAGAGAGCAGATGGAAAAGGTCATGGTTTGAAGCGTGAGAAGGAGACCCGTCAGGAAAGCCATACACGTAAGTCGGGGAAGCACTTTCGCGTGACATGGTGAAGGCATCTAGAATGTGCCCTGTGACGGTGCTCGAGAAACCACTTGTGAAGAAGGCTTCCCTCAACTGCCGTATCGTTTCCGTAGGAGGAAACTGTTTTCCGTAGTGGGTGTGAAGGCATAAGGGACGTAGACGAGACTTCGCTCTCCGCTTCGAAGGTGCCTGCCGTCGTTACACGAAGAAGGATGTGTATGGAAATGGATGACTGCGGAAGCATAAGGAAGATGGCATGCGTTTGTTTAACTCTAAGAACAAGTCTCGAGGGTTCCCGTCCTTCGACTACCATCTCTTCTCGTAAGGATGCGAAGCCGCTCCTTAAACCTCGTGTGAACGAAAAGAGATGGAACGCGCGATACCGCACAGTGAGGAACACGTTGTGCGGAGGGTTTCTCTCCATTACGTCCTGTGTCATGGAGGTGGATGGGTCTTGCAATGTACGTGGGCTAGCCTCAGTAGCAGTAGTAGCCTGACACTGAATTCTGAGAAACAAGGCCATGTCAAACAGGCTTTCGCGCTAACATCGTGGTGCTTGAAGAAAGAAGCCTTTGGAGACATGTGCGTTGCTATATAAGGTAGGCGTCTTACACTCACCTCTCACGAAACCAAACTGTAGGGAACTAGTCTTTCCACTACCGCCTCCGGGGAAGAAGTTGGAAGAACTTTCCGACGTTCAAAGTGAAGGCACAAATGCTGGGCCGTCTACCACTGTTTGAGAGAGGAGTTGTGTCTCAAGCTCCTGTCAACCCAGATCTTGCTTCGGGAAGGGAGAAGCGTTTTCAGGACTTCGTGTGAAAGCGTAAGGACAATGCCATAGGCTGAATGGTGAAGGAAAATGTGGGTCGAATGCGACCACCAACTAACAAGTTGTCCCCTAGGGAGGTGTGTGTCTGGAAATGGGAGGAAGCGTAAGGAACGAGCTGTACACTTAAGTCTAAGAGACAATGCTGTGGAGGAGCGGTCCTTCGACTCCCCGCCTCCTTTCCTAAGGATCGAAGCAGCTTGACGCCGAGTGTGAACGGAAGCAGAGGAAAAGCCTGCTATACCTTACTCGTGGAACCACTTTGTATGGAGGGCTTCTCTCAATGAACACCACGGCTCACGACGCTAGAAGGGTTTTCAAACGTACGTGAGTTCGCCAAAGGAAAGCCACAGACTACACTGTGCGAAACAAGTCTGTGTCAAACCGCGCCTTCGAGCTTCCATCTGGCTTCACGGGGAAAACCTAGTCACAACATGAACGTGTGGAACCCTAAACAGGCGGCGTGCACGTCGGTCTGAAGAAACACCACTGCAGAGAAACCGTGTTTCTCCCAACCTCTTCCCTGAAAATGGTAGTCTATTCCAAGGTAAGTGTGACAGCGCAAGGCATGTGCCCCATGCCTGCGCCACGGAAATAAGGAGTGGAGATTGTCTCTCCCGGTTCAAACCTTGTTCCGTGAGAAATGTTTTCAAGAGTGCGAGAGAGAGCAGAGGGAAAAGGTCACGCCTTTAAGTCTGAGAAGGAAACCCTGGAAAGCCGTACGCCTACGTATGAGCGGCATTCTGGCGCGAACGTGTGAAGGCATAAAGAATGTGTCCTGGGACGGTGCTTGACAAACCCCTTGTGAAGAAGTCTTCCCTCAGCTATCATATGGTTTCAGGAAGATAAAAGTGTTTTCCGCCGTGGGCGTGAAGGCACGAGGGACGTGCCCTAGAGTGAGCTGTCCGTTTCGAATGTGCCGCCCGTCGTTCCACGAAGAAGGGTGAGTATGGAAATGTATGATGTGAGGAAGCATAGGGAAGATTGCCTACGGGTGTTTAACTCTAAGGACAAATCTAGAGGGTTGCCGTCCGTCGACGACCAGCTCTTTCCCTACGGATGGAAGCGCCGTGTTAAAGCTTAGGGCGAGAGAAAAGAGACGGAATGCGAGATACACCACAGTGGGGAACACGTTGTGTGGAGGGCTTCTCTCCACCAAAGTCTCGGGTCACGAATTTGGAAGGGCCTTCAAATGTACGTGAGCTAGCGTCAGCAGAGCCTTCCACTGAACTCAGAGAAACGAGGCCGCGTCAAACATGATTTGGTGCTAACCCCTTGGTTCGCGAAGCGCGAAGCCTTTTGAGATATGTGTGTGAGGGTCTTGCACTCACCTCTCAAGAAACAAAACGGTAGAGCAATAGTCTTCCCACTACCATCTACAGGGAAGAAGACGGAGGAAATGTCCCACGTTAAACGTGAAGGCGCAAGTTACTGTGCCATAGAGCCCTGCTTGGGAAAGAACTTGTGTCGAAAGCTTCTCCCAACTCAGATCTTGTTTCGGGAAGATAGAAGCGCTGTCGGTACTTTGTGTGGAAACACAAGGAAAATGCCACACGCTGAATTGTGAAGAGAAATGTGGGTCGAACGTGACCACCAACACACTCGTTGTCCCCTAGAGAGGTGTGTGTCTGGAAGTGGGAGGAAGCGTAACGGACGTGCTATACACTTAACTCCAAGAAACAACGCTGTGGAGGTGCGGTCCTTCGACTGCCCTTCTTCTTTGCTAAGGAACGAAGCGGCTTGAAGCCAAGTGTGAAAGGAAACGGAGGGCAAGGAAGGGTGATATACCTCACTCGCGGCACAACTTCTGATGGAGGGCTTTTCTCAACGAACAGCATGTGTCACGAAGATAGAAGGGTTTGCGAAAGTATGTGACTTCGCCAAAGGAAAGGCATACACGAATCTCGGCGAACCACGTCTGTGTCGATCGCGACTTCGAGCTCCCATCTGGGTTCCCGAGGAATCCATAGTCACATAATGTCTGTGTGGTATCCTACTGCAGAAACACCACTGCAGAGAAACCGTGCGTCTACTATCACCTTCCCTGAAACTGGTAGACTTTTGCAATGGAAGTGGGAAATCGCAAGGAATGTGCCCCGTGCCTGTGCCACGGAAGTAACTAGTGTAAATGTCTGTCGCGATTCGAATCCTGTTCCGTGAGAAGCGTTTCCAAGAGTATGAGAGAGAGCAGATGGAAAAGGTCATGGTTTGAAGCGTGAGAAGGAGACCCGTCAGGAAAGCCATACACGTAAGTCGGGGAAGCACTTTCGCGTGACATGGTGAAGGCATCTAGAATGTGCCCTGTGACGGTGCTCGAGAAACCACTTGTGAAGAAGGCTTCCCTCAACTGCCGTATCGTTTCCGTAGGAGGAAACTGTTTTCCGTAGTGGGTGTGAAGGCATAAGGGACGTAGACGAGACTTCGCTCTCCGCTTCGAAGGTGCCTGCCGTCGTTACACGAAGAAGGATGTGTATGGAAATGGATGACTGCGGAAGCATAAGGAAGATGGCATGCGTTTGTTTAACTCTAAGAACAAGTCTCGAGCGTTCCCGTCCTTCGACTACCATCTCTTCTCGTAAGGATGCGAAGCCGCTCCTTAAACCTCGTGTGAACGAAAAGAGATGGAACGCGCGATACCGCACAGTGAGGAACACGTTGTGCGGAGGGTTTCTCTCCATTACGTCCTGTGTCATGGAGGTGGATGGGTCTTGCAATGTACGTGGGCTAGGCTCAGTAGCAGTAGTAGCCTGACACTGAATTCTGAGAAACAAGGCCATGTCAAACAGGCTTTCGCGCTAACATCGTGGTGCTTGAAGAAAGAAGCCTTTGGAGACATGTGCGTTGCTATATAAGGTAGGCGTCTTACACTCACCTCTCACGAAACCAAACTGTAGGGAACTAGTCTTTCCACTACCGCCTCCGGGGAAGAAGTTGGAAGAACTTTCCGACGTTCAAAGTGAAGGCACAAATGCTGGGCCGTCTACCACTGTTTGAGAGAGGAGTTGTGTCTCAAGCTCCTGTCAACCCAGATCTTGCTTCGGGAAGGGAGAAGCGTTTTCAGGACTTCGTGTGAAAGCGTAAGGACAATGCCATAGGCTGAATGGTGAAGGAAAATGTGGGTCGAATGCGACCACCAACTAACAAGTTGTCCCCTAGGGAGGTGTGTGTCTGGAAATGGGAGGAAGCGTAAGGAACGAGCTGTACACTTAAGTCTAAGAGACAATGCTGTGGAGGAGCGGTCCTTCGACTCCCCGCCTCCTTTCCTAAGGATCGAAGCAGCTTGACGCCGAGTGTGAACGGAAGCAGAGGAAAAGCCTGCTATACCTTACTCGTGGAACCACTTTGTATGGAGGGCTTCTCTCAATGAACACCACGGCTCACGACGCTAGAAGGGTTTTCAAACGTACGTGAGTTCGCCAAAGGAAAGCCACAGACTACACTGTGCGAAACAAGTCTGTGTCAAACCGCGCCTTCGAGCTTCCATCTGGCTTCACGGGGAAAACCTAGTCACAACATGAACGTGTGGAACCCTAAACAGGCGGCGTGCACGTCGGTCTGAAGAAACACCACTGCAGAGAAACCGTGTTTCTCCCAACCTCTTCCCTGAAAATGGTAGTCTATTCCAAGGTAAGTGTGACAGCGCAAGGCATGTGCCCCATGCCTGCGCCACGGAAATAAGGAGTGGAGATTGTCTCTCCCGGTTCAAACCTTGTTCCGTGAGAAATGTTTTCAAGAGTGCGAGAGAGAGCAGAGGGAAAAGGTCACGCCTTTAAGTCTGAGAAGGAAACCCTGGAAAGCCGTACGCCTACGTATGAGCGGCATTCTGGCGCGAACGTGTGAAGGCATAAAGAATGTGTCCTGGGACGGTGCTTGACAAACCCCTTGTGAAGAAGTCTTCCCTCAGCTATCATATGGTTTCAGGAAGATAAAAGTGTTTTCCGCCGTGGGCGTGAAGGCACGAGGGACGTGCCCTAGAGTGAGCTGTCCGTTTCGAATGTGCCGCCCGTCGTTCCACGAAGAAGGGTGAGTATGGAAATGTATGATGTGAGGAAGCATAGGGAAGATTGCCTACGGGTGTTTAACTCTAAGGACAAATCTAGAGGGTTGCCGTCCGTCGACGACCAGCTCTTTCCCTACGGATGGAAGCGCCGTGTTAAAGCTTAGGGCGAGAGAAAAGAGACGGAATGCGAGATACACCACAGTGGGGAACACGTTGTGTGGAGGGCTTCTCTCCACCAAAGTCTCGGGTCACGAATTTGGAAGGGCCTTCAAATGTACGTGAGCTAGCGTCAGCAGAGCCTTCCACTGAACTCAGAGAAACGAGGCCGCGTCAAACATGATTTGGTGCTAACCCCTTGGTTCGCGAAGCGCGAAGCCTTTTGAGATATGTGTGTGAGGGTCTTGCACTCACCTCTCAAGAAACAAAACGGTAGAGCAATAGTCTTCCCACTACCATCTACAGGGAAGAAGACGGAGGAAATGTCCCACGTTAAACGTGAAGGCGCAAGTTACTGTGCCATAGAGCCCTGCTTGGGAAAGAACTTGTGTCGAAAGCTTCTCCCAACTCAGATCTTGTTTCGGGAAGATAGAAGCGCTGTCGGTACTTTGTGTGGAAACACAAGGAAAATGCCACACGCTGAATTGTGAAGAGAAATGTGGGTCGAACGTGACCACCAACACACTCGTTGTCCCCTAGAGAGGTGTGTGTCTGGAAGTGGGAGGAAGCGTAACGGACGTGCTATACACTTAACTCCAAGAAACAACGCTGTGGAGGTGCGGTCCTTCGACTGCCCTTCTTCTTTGCTAAGGAACGAAGCGGCTTGAAGCCAAGTGTGAAAGGAAACGGAGGGCAAGGAAGGGTGATATACCTCACTCGCGGCACAACTTCTGATGGAGGGCTTTTCTCAACGAACAGCATGTGTCACGAAGATAGAAGGGTTTGCGAAAGTATGTGACTTCGCCAAAGGAAAGGCATACACGAATCTCGGCGAACCACGTCTGTGTCGATCGCGACTTCGAGCTTCCATCTGGGTTCCCGAGGAATCCATAGTCACATAATGTCTGTGTGGTATCCTACTGCAGAAACACCACTGCAGAGAAACCGTGCGTCTACTATCACCTTCCCTGAAACTGGTAGACTTTTGCAATGGAAGTGGGAAATCGCAAGGAATGTGCCCCGTGCCTGTGCCACGGAAGTAACTAGTGTAAATGTCTGTCGCGATTCGAATCCTGTTCCGTGAGAAGCGTTTCCAAGAGTATGAGAGAGAGCAGATGGAAAAGGTCATGGTTTGAAGCGTGAGAAGGAGACCCGTCAGGAAAGCCATACACGTAAGTCGGGGAAGCACTTTCGCGTGACATGGTGAAGGCATCTAGAATGTGCCCTGTGACGGTGCTCGAGAAACCACTTGTGAAGAAGGCTTCCCTCAACTGCCGTATCGTTTCCGTAGGAGGAAACTGTTTTCCGTAGTGGGTGTGAAGGCATAAGGGACGTAGACGAGACTTCGCTCTCCGCTTCGAAGGTGCCTGCCGTCGTTACACGAAGAAGGATGTGTATGGAAATGGATGACTGCGGAAGCATAAGGAAGATGGCATGCGTTTGTTTAACTCTAAGAACAAGTCTCGAGCGTTCCCGTCCTTCGACTACCATCTCTTCTCGTAAGGATGCGAAGCCGCTCCTTAAACCTCGTGTGAACGAAAAGAGATGGAACGCGCGATACCGCACAGTGAGGAACACGTTGTGCGGAGGGTTTCTCTCCATTACGTCCTGTGTCATGGAGGTGGATGGGTCTTGCAATGTACGTGGGCTAGCCTCAGTAGCAGTAGTAGCCTGACACTGAATTCTGAGAAACAAGGCCATGTCAAACAGGCTTTCGCGCTAACATCGTGGTGCTTGAAGAAAGAAGCCTTTGGAGACATGTGCGTTGCTATATAAGGTAGGCGTCTTACACTCACCTCTCACGAAACCAAACTGTAGGGAACTAGTCTTTCCACTACCGCCTCCGGGGAAGAAGTTGGAAGAACTTTCCGACGTTCAAAGTGAAGGCACAAATGCTGGGCCGTCTACCACTGTTTGAGAGAGGAGTTGTGTCTCAAGCTCCTGTCAACCCAGATCTTGCTTCGGGAAGGGAGAAGCGTTTTCAGGACTTCGTGTGAAAGCGTAAGGACAATGCCATAGGCTGAATGGTGAAGGAAAATGTGGGTCGAATGCGACCACCAACTAACAAGTTGTCCCCTAGGGAGGTGTGTGTCTGGAAATGGGAGGAAGCGTAAGGAACGAGCTGTACACTTAAGTCTAAGAGACAATGCTGTGGAGGAGCGGTCCTTCGACTCCCCGCCTCCTTTCCTAAGGATCGAAGCAGCTTGACGCCGAGTGTGAACGGAAGCAGAGGAAAAGCCTGCTATACCTTACTCGTGGAACCACTTTGTATGGAGGGCTTCTCTCAATGAACACCACGGCTCACGACGCTAGAAGGGTTTTCAAACGTACGTGAGTTCGCCAAAGGAAAGCCACAGACTACACTGTGCGAAACAAGTCTGTGTCAAACCGCGCCTTCGAGCTTCCATCTGGCTTCACGGGGAAAACCTAGTCACAACATGAACGTGTGGAACCCTAAACAGGCGGCGTGCACGTCGGTCTGAAGAAACACCACTGCAGAGAAACCGTGTTTCTCCCAACCTCTTCCCTGAAAATGGTAGTCTATTCCAAGGTAAGTGTGACAGCGCAAGGCATGTGCCCCATGCCTGCGCCACGGAAATAAGGAGTGGAGATTGTCTCTCCCGGTTCAAACCTTGTTCCGTGAGAAATGTTTTCAAGAGTGCGAGAGAGAGCAGAGGGAAAAGGTCACGCCTTTAAGTCTGAGAAGGAAACCCTGGAAAGCCGTACGCCTACGTATGAGCGGCATTCTGGCGCGAACGTGTGAAGGCATAAAGAATGTGTCCTGGGACGGTGCTTGACAAACCCCTTGTGAAGAAGTCTTCCCTCAGCTATCATATGGTTTCAGGAAGATAAAAGTGTTTTCCGCCGTGGGCGTGAAGGCACGAGGGACGTGCCCTAGAGTGAGCTGTCCGTTTCGAATGTGCCGCCCGTCGTTCCACGAAGAAGGGTGAGTATGGAAATGTATGATGTGAGGAAGCATAGGGAAGATTGCCTACGGGTGTTTAACTCTAAGGACAAATCTAGAGGGTTGCCGTCCGTCGACGACCAGCTCTTTCCCTACGGATGGAAGCGCCGTGTTAAAGCTTAGGGCGAGAGAAAAGAGACGGAATGCGAGATACACCACAGTGGGGAACACGTTGTGTGGAGGGCTTCTCTCCACCAAAGTCTCGGGTCACGAATTTGGAAGGGCCTTCAAATGTACGTGAGCTAGCGTCAGCAGAGCCTTCCACTGAACTCAGAGAAACGAGGCCGCGTCAAACATGATTTGGTGCTAACCCCTT
The DNA here is from genome assembly GCF_037043125.1 of Eumetopias jubatus. Classification (NCBI taxonomy): domain Eukaryota; kingdom Metazoa; phylum Chordata; class Mammalia; order Carnivora; family Otariidae; genus Eumetopias; species Eumetopias jubatus. Next base: position 74,645 of record NW_028275000.1, read on the forward strand.
GGTTCGCGAAGCGCGAAGCCTTTTGAGATATGTGTGTGAGGGTCTTGCACTCACCTCTCAAGAAACAAAACGGTAGAGCAATAGTCTTCCCACTACCATCTACAGGGAAGAAGACGGAGGAAATGTCCCACGTTAAACGTGAAGGCGCAAGTTACTGTGCCATAGAGCCCTGCTTGGGAAAGAACTTGTGTCGAAAGCTTCTCCCAACTCAGATCTTGTTTCGGGAAGATAGAAGCGCTGTCGGTACTTTGTGTGGAAACACAAGGAAAATGCCACACGCTGAATTGTGAAGAGAAATGTGGGTCGAACGTGACCACCAACACACTCGTTGTCCCCTAGAGAGGTGTGTGTCTGGAAGTGGGAGGAAGCGTAACGGACGTGCTATACACTTAACTCCAAGAAACAACGCTGTGGAGGTGCGGTCCTTCGACTGCCCTTCTTCTTTGCTAAGGAACGAAGCGGCTTGAAGCCAAGTGTGAAAGGAAACGGAGGGCAAGGAAGGGTGATATACCTCACTCGCGGCACAACTTCTGATGGAGGGCTTTTCTCAACGAACAGCATGTGTCACGAAGATAGAAGGGTTTGCGAAAGTATGTGACTTCGCCAAAGGAAAGGCATACACGAATCTCGGCGAACCACGTCTGTGTCGATCGCGACTTCGAGCTCCCATCTGGGTTCCCGAGGAATCCATAGTCACATAATGTCTGTGTGGTATCCTACTGCAGAAACACCACTGCAGAGAAACCGTGCGTCTACTATCACCTTCCCTGAAACTGGTAGACTTTTGCAATGGAAGTGGGAAATCGCAAGGAATGTGCCCCGTGCCTGTGCCACGGAAGTAACTAGTGTAAATGTCTGTCGCGATTCGAATCCTGTTCCGTGAGAAGCGTTTCCAAGAGTATGAGAGAGAGCAGATGGAAAAGGTCATGGTTTGAAGCGTGAGAAGGAGACCCGTCAGGAAAGCCATACACGTAAGTCGGGGAAGCACTTTCGCGTGACATGGTGAAGGCATCTAGAATGTGCCCTGTGACGGTGCTCGAGAAACCACTTGTGAAGAAGGCTTCCCTCAACTGCCGTATCGTTTCCGTAGGAGGAAACTGTTTTCCGTAGTGGGTGTGAAGGCATAAGGGACGTAGACGAGACTTCGCTCTCCGCTTCGAAGGTGCCTGCCGTCGTTACACGAAGAAGGATGTGTATGGAAATGGATGACTGCGGAAGCATAAGGAAGATGGCATGCGTTTGTTTAACTCTAAGAACAAGTCTCGAGGGTTCCCGTCCTTCGACTACCATCTCTTCTCGTAAGGATGCGAAGCCGCTCCTTAAACCTCGTGTGAACGAAAAGAGATGGAACGCGCGATACCGCACAGTGAGGAACACGTTGTGCGGAGGGTTTCTCTCCATTACGTCCTGTGTCATGGAGGTGGATGGGTCTTGCAATGTACGTGGGCTAGCCTCAGTAGCAGTAGTAGCCTGACACTGAATTCTGAGAAACAAGGCCATGTCAAACAGGCTTTCGCGCTAACATCGTGGTGCTTGAAGAAAGAAGCCTTTGGAGACATGTGCGTTGCTATATAAGGTAGGCGTCTTACACTCACCTCTCACGAAACCAAACTGTAGGGAACTAGTCTTTCCACTACCGCCTCCGGGGAAGAAGTTGGAAGAACTTTCCGACGTTCAAAGTGAAGGCACAAATGCTGGGCCGTCTACCACTGTTTGAGAGAGGAGTTGTGTCTCAAGCTCCTGTCAACCCAGATCTTGCTTCGGGAAGGGAGAAGCGTTTTCAGGACTTCGTGTGAAAGCGTAAGGACAATGCCATAGGCTGAATGGTGAAGGAAAATGTGGGTCGAATGCGACCACCAACTAACAAGTTGTCCCCTAGGGAGGTGTGTGTCTGGAAATGGGAGGAAGCGTAAGGAACGAGCTGTACACTTAAGTCTAAGAGACAATGCTGTGGAGGAGCGGTCCTTCGACTCCCCGCCTCCTTTCCTAAGGATCGAAGCAGCTTGACGCCGAGTGTGAACGGAAGCAGAGGAAAAGCCTGCTATACCTTACTCGTGGAACCACTTTGTATGGAGGGCTTCTCTCAATGAACACCACGGCTCACGACGCTAGAAGGGTTTTCAAACGTACGTGAGTTCGCCAAAGGAAAGCCACAGACTACACTGTGCGAAACAAGTCTGTGTCAAACCGCGCCTTCGAGCTTCCATCTGGCTTCACGGGGAAAACCTAGTCACAACATGAACGTGTGGAACCCTAAACAGGCGGCGTGCACGTCGGTCTGAAGAAACACCACTGCAGAGAAACCGTGTTTCTACCAACCTCTTCCCTGAAAATGGTAGTCTATTCCAAGGTAAGTGTGACAGCGCAAGGCATGTGCCCCATGCCTGCGCCACGGAAATAAGGAGTGGAGATTGTCTCTCCCGGTTCAAACCTTGTTCCGTGAGAAATGTTTTCAAGAGTGCGAGAGAGAGCAGAGGGAAAAGGTCACGCCTTTAAGTCTGAGAAGGAAACCCTGGAAAGCCGTACGCCTACGTATGAGCGGCATTCTGGCGCGAACGTGTGAAGGCATAAAGAATGTGTCCTGGGACGGTGCTTGACAAACCCCTTGTGAAGAAGTCTTCCCTCAGCTATCATATGGTTTCAGGAAGATAAAAGTGTTTTCCGCCGTGGGCGTGAAGGCACGAGGGACGTGCCCTAGAGTGAGCTGTCCGTTTCGAATGTGCCGCCCGTCGTTCCACGAAGAAGGGTGAGTATGGAAATGTATGATGTGAGGAAGCATAGGGAAGATTGCCTACGGGTGTTTAACTCTAAGGACAAATCTAGAGGGTTGCCGTCCGTCGACGACCAGCTCTTTCCCTACGGATGGAAGCGCCGTGTTAAAGCTTAGGGCGAGAGAAAAGAGACGGAATGCGAGATACACCACAGTGGGGAACACGTTGTGTGGAGGGCTTCTCTCCACCAAAGTCTCGGGTCACGAATTTGGAAGGGCCTTCAAATGTACGTGAGCTAGCGTCAGCAGAGCCTTCCACTGAACTCAGAGAAACGAGGCCGCGTCAAACATGATTTGGTGCTAACCCCTTGGTTCGCGAAGCGCGAAGCCTTTTGAGATATGTGTGTGAGGGTCTTGCACTCACCTCTCAAGAAACAAAACGGTAGAGCAATAGTCTTCCCACTACCATCTACAGGGAAGAAGACGGAGGAAATGTCCCACGTTAAACGTGAAGGCGCAAGTTACTGTGCCATAGAGCCCTGCTTGGGAAAGAACTTGTGTCGAAAGCTTCTCCCAACTCAGATCTTGTTTCGGGAAGATAGAAGCGCTGTCGGTACTTTGTGTGGAAACACGAGGAAAATGCCACACGCTGAATTGTGAAGAGAAATGTGGGTCGAACGTGACCACCAACACACTCGTTGTCCCCTAGAGAGGTGTGTGTCTGGAAGTGGGAGGAAGCGTAACGGACGTGCTATACACTTAACTCCAAGAAACAACGCTGTGGAGGTGCGGTCCTTCGACTGCCCTTCTTCTTTGCTAAGGAACGAAGCGGCTTGAAGCCAAGTGTGAAAGGAAACGGAGGGCAAGGAAGGGTGATATACCTCACTCGCGGCACAACTTCTGATGGAGGGCTTTTCTCAACGAACAGCATGTGTCACGAAGATAGAAGGGTTTGCGAAAGTATGTGACTTCGCCAAAGGAAAGGCATACACGAATCTCGGCGAACCACGTCTGTGTCGATCGCGACTTCGAGCTTCCATCTGGGTTCCCGAGGAATCCATAGTCACATAATGTCTGTGTGGTATCCTACTGCAGAAACACCACTGCAGAGAAACCGTGCGTCTACTATCACCTTCCCTGAAACTGGTAGACTTTTGCAATGGAAGTGGGAAATCGCAAGGAATGTGCCCCGTGCCTGTGCCACGGAAGTAACTAGTGTAAATGTCTGTCGCGATTCGAATCCTGTTCCGTGAGAAGCGTTTCCAAGAGTATGAGAGAGAGCAGATGGAAAAGGTCATGGTTTGAAGCGTGAGAAGGAGACCCGTCAGGAAAGCCATACACGTAAGTCGGGGAAGCACTTTCGCGTGACATGGTGAAGGCATCTAGAATGTGCCCTGTGACGGTGCTCGAGAAACCACTTGTGAAGAAGGCTTCCCTCAACTGCCGTATCGTTTCCGTAGGAGGAAACTGTTTTCCGTAGTGGGTGTGAAGGCATAAGGGACGTAGACGAGACTTCGCTCTCCGCTTCGAAGGTGCCTGCCGTCGTTACACGAAGAAGGATGTGTATGGAAATGGATGACTGCGGAAGCATAAGGAAGATGGCATGCGTTTGTTTAACTCTAAGAACAAGTCTCGAGGGTTCCCGTCCTTCGACTACCATCTCTTCTCGTAAGGATGCGAAGCCGCTCCTTAAACCTCGTGTGAACGAAAAGAGATGGAACGCGCGATACCGCACAGTGAGGAACACGTTGTGCGGAGGGTTTCTCTCCATTACGTCCTGTGTCATGGAGGTGGATGGGTCTTGCAATGTACGTGGGCTAGCCTCAGTAGCAGTAGTAGCCTGACACTGAATTCTGAGAAACAAGGCCATGTCAAACAGGCTTTCGCGCTAACATCGTGGTGCTTGAAGAAAGAAGCCTTTGGAGACATGTGCGTTGCTATATAAGGTAGGCGTCTTACACTCACCTCTCACGAAACCAAACTGTAGGGAACTAGTCTTTCCACTACCGCCTCCGGGGAAGAAGTTGGAAGAACTTTCCGACGTTCAAAGTGAAGGCACAAATGCTGGGCCGTCTACCACTGTTTGAGAGAGGAGTTGTGTCTCAAGCTCCTGTCAACCCAGATCTTGCTTCGGGAAGGGAGAAGCGTTTTCAGGACTTCGTGTGAAAGCGTAAGGACAATGCCATAGGCTGAATGGTGAAGGAAAATGTGGGTCGAATGCGACCACCAACTAACAAGTTGTCCCCTAGGGAGGTGTGTGTCTGGAAATGGGAGGAAGCGTAAGGAACGAGCTGTACACTTAAGTCTAAGAGACAATGCTGTGGAGGAGCGGTCCTTCGACTCCCCGCCTCCTTTCCTAAGGATCGAAGCAGCTTGACGCCGAGTGTGAACGGAAGCAGAGGAAAAGCCTGCTATACCTTACTCGTGGAACCACTTTGTATGGAGGGCTTCTCTCAATGAACACCACGGCTCACGACGCTAGAAGGGTTTTCAAACGTACGTGAGTTCGCCAAAGGAAAGCCACAGACTACACTGTGCGAAACAAGTCTGTGTCAAACCGCGCCTTCGAGCTTCCATCTGGCTTCACGGGGAAAACCTAGTCACAACATGAACGTGTGGAACCCTAAACAGGCGGCGTGCACGTCGGTCTGAAGAAACACCACTGCAGAGAAACCGTGTTTCTCCCAACCTCTTCCCTGAAAATGGTAGTCTATTCCAAGGTAAGTGTGACAGCGCAAGGCATGTGCCCCATGCCTGCGCCACGGAAATAAGGAGTGGAGATTGTCTCTCCCGGTTCAAACCTTGTTCCGTGAGAAATGTTTTCAAGAGTGCGAGAGAGAGCAGAGGGAAAAGGTCACGCCTTTAAGTCTGAGAAGGAAACCCTGGAAAGCCGTACGCCTACGTATGAGCGGCATTCTGGCGCGAACGTGTGAAGGCATAAAGAATGTGTCCTGGGACGGTGCTTGACAAACCCCTTGTGAAGAAGTCTTCCCTCAGCTATCATATGGTTTCAGGAAGATAAAAGTGTTTTCCGCCGTGGGCGTGAAGGCACGAGGGACGTGCCCTAGAGTGAGCTGTCCGTTTCGAATGTGCCGCCCGTCGTTCCACGAAGAAGGGTGAGTATGGAAATGTATGATGTGAGGAAGCATAGGGAAGATTGCCTACGGGTGTTTAACTCTAAGGACAAATCTAGAGGGTTGCCGTCCGTCGACGACCAGCTCTTTCCCTACGGATGGAAGCGCCGTGTTAAAGCTTAGGGCGAGAGAAAAGAGACGGAATGCGAGATACACCACAGTGGGGAACACGTTGTGTGGAGGGCTTCTCTCCACCAAAGTCTCGGGTCACGAATTTGGAAGGGCCTTCAAATGTACGTGAGCTAGCGTCAGCAGAGCCTTCCACTGAACTCAGAGAAACGAGGCCGCGTCAAACATGATTTGGTGCTAACCCCTTGGTTCGCGAAGCGCGAAGCCTTTTGAGATATGTGTGTGAGGGTCTTGCACTCACCTCTCAAGAAACAAAACGGTAGAGCAATAGTCTTCCCACTACCATCTACAGGGAAGAAGACGGAGGAAATGTCCCACGTTAAACGTGAAGGCGCAAGTTACTGTGCCATAGAGCCCTGCTTGGGAAAGAACTTGTGTCGAAAGCTTCTCCCAACTCAGATCTTGTTTCGGGAAGATAGAAGCGCTGTCGGTACTTTGTGTGGAAACACAAGGAAAATGCCACACGCTGAATTGTGAAGAGAAATGTGGGTCGAACGTGACCACCAACACACTCGTTGTCCCCTAGAGAGGTGTGTGTCTGGAAGTGGGAGGAAGCGTAACGGACGTGCTATACACTTAACTCCAAGAAACAACGCTGTGGAGGTGCGGTCCTTCGACTGCCCTTCTTCTTTGCTAAGGAACGAAGCGGCTTGAAGCCAAGTGTGAAAGGAAACGGAGGGCAAGGAAGGGTGATATACCTCACTCGCGGCACAACTTCTGATGGAGGGCTTTTCTCAACGAACAGCATGTGTCACGAAGATAGAAGGGTTTGCGAAAGTATGTGACTTCGCCAAAGGAAAGGCATACACGAATCTCGGCGAACCACGTCTGTGTCGATCGCGACTTCGAGCTCCCATCTGGGTTCCCGAGGAATCCATAGTCACATAATGTCTGTGTGGTATCCTACTGCAGAAACACCACTGCAGAGAAACCGTGCGTCTACTATCACCTTCCCTGAAACTGGTAGACTTTTGCAATGGAAGTGGGAAATCGCAAGGAATGTGCCCCGTGCCTGTGCCACGGAAGTAACTAGTGTAAATGTCTGTCGCGACTCGGATCCTGTTCCGTGAGAAGCGTTTCCAAGAGTATGAGAGAGAGCAGATGGAAAAGGTCATGGTTTGAAGCGTGAGAAGGAGACCCGTCAGGAAAGCCATACACGTAAGTCGGGGAAGCACTTTCGCGTGACATGGTGAAGGCATCTAGAATGTGCCCTGTGACGGTGCTCGAGAAACCACTTGTGAAGAAGGCTTCCCTCAACTGCCGTATCGTTTCCGTAGGAGGAAACTGTTTTCCGTAGTGGGTGTGAAGGCATAAGGGACGTAGACGAGACTTCGCTCTCCGCTTCGAAGGTGCCTGCCGTCGTTACACGAAGAAGGATGTGTATGGAAATGGATGACTGCGGAAGCATAAGGAAGATGGCATGCGTTTGTTTAACTCTAAGAACAAGTCTCGAGGGTTCCCGTCCTTCGACTACCATCTCTTCTCGTAAGGATGCGAAGCCGCTCCTTAAACCTCGTGTGAACGAAAAGAGATGGAACGCGCGATACCGCACAGTGAGGAACACGTTGTGCGGAGGGTTTCTCTCCATTACGTCCTGTGTCATGGAGGTGGATGGGTCTTGCAATGTACGTGGGCTAGCCTCAGTAGCAGTAGTAGCCTGACACTGAATTCTGAGAAACAAGGCCATGTCAAACAGGCTTTCGCGCTAACATCGTGGTGCTTGAAGAAAGAAGCCTTTGGAGACATGTGCGTTGCTATATAAGGTAGGCGTCTTACACTCACCTCTCACGAAACCAAACTGTAGGGAACTAGTCTTTCCACTACCGCCTCCGGGGAAGAAGTTGGAAGAACTTTCCGACGTTCAAAGTGAAGGCACAAATGCTGGGCCGTCTACCACTGTTTGAGAGAGGAGTTGTGTCTCAAGCTCCTGTCAACCCAGATCTTGCTTCGGGAAGGGAGAAGCGTTTTCAGGACTTCGTGTGAAAGCGTAAGGACAATGCCATAGGCTGAATGGTGAAGGAAAATGTGGGTCGAATGCGACCACCAACTAACAAGTTGTCCCCTAGGGAGGTGTGTGTCTGGAAATGGGAGGAAGCGTAAGGAACGAGCTGTACACTTAAGTCTAAGAGACAATGCTGTGGAGGAGCGGTCCTTCGACTCCCCGCCTCCTTTCCTAAGGATCGAAGCAGCTTGACGCCGAGTGTGAACGGAAGCAGAGGAAAAGCCTGCTATACCTTACTCGGGGAACCACTTTGTATGGAGGGCTTCTCTCAATGAACACCACGGCTCACGACGCTAGAAGGGTTTTCAAACGTACGTGAGTTCGCCAAAGGAAAGCCACAGACTACACTGTGCGAAACAAGTCTGTGTCAAACCGCGCCTTCGAGCTTCCATCTGGCTTCACGGGGAAAACCTAGTCACAACATGAACGTGTGGAACCCTAAACAGGCGGCGTGCACGTCGGTCTGAAGAAACACCACTGCAGAGAAACCGTGTTTCTACCAACCTCTTCCCTGAAAATGGTAGTCTATTCCAAGGTAAGTGTGACAGCGCAAGGCATGTGCCCCATGCCTGCGCCACGGAAATAAGGAGTGGAGATTGTCTCTCCCGGTTCAAACCTTGTTCCGTGAGAAATGTTTTCAAGAGTGCGAGAGAGAGCAGAGGGAAAAGGTCACGCCTTTAAGTCTGAGAAGGAAACCCTGGAAAGCCGTACGCCTACGTATGAGCGGCATTCTGGCGCGAACGTGTGAAGGCATAAAGAATGTGTCCTGGGACGGTGCTTGACAAACCCCTTGTGAAGAAGTCTTCCCTCAGCTATCATATGGTTTCAGGAAGATAAAAGTGTTTTCCGCCGTGGGCGTGAAGGCACGAGGGACGTGCCCTAGAGTGAGCTGTCCGTTTCGAATGTGCCGCCCGTCGTTCCACGAAGAAGGGTGAGTATGGAAATGTATGATGTGAGGAAGCATAGGGAAGATTGCCTACGGGTGTTTAACTCTAAGGACAAATCTAGAGGGTTGCCGTCCGTCGACGACCAGCTCTTTCCCTACGGATGGAAGCGCCGTGTTAAAGCTTAGGGCGAGAGAAAAGAGACGGAATGCGAGATACACCACAGTGGGGAACACGTTGTGTGGAGGGCTTCTCTCCACCAAAGTCTCGGGTCACGAATTTGGAAGGGCCTTCAAATGTACGTGAGCTAGCGTCAGCAGAGCCTTCCACTGAACTCAGAGAAACGAGGCCGCGTCAAACATGATTTCGTGCTAACCCCTTGGTTCGCGAAGCGCGAAGCCTTTTGAGATATGTGTGTGAGGGTCTTGCACTCACCTCTCAAGAAACAAAACGGTAGAGCAATAGTCTTCCCACTACCATCTACAGGGAAGAAGACGGAGGAAATGTCCCACGTTAAACGTGAAGGCGCAAGTTACTGTGCCATAGAGCCCTGCTTGGGAAAGAACTTGTGTCGAAAGCTTCTCCCAACTCAGATCTTGTTTCGGGAAGATAGAAGCGCTGTCGGTACTTTGTGTGAAAACACAAGGAAAATGCCACACGCTGAATTGTGAAGAGAAATGTGGGTCGAACGTGACCACCAACACACTCGTTGTCCCCTAGAGAGGTGTGTGTCTGGAAGTGGGAGGAAGCGTAACGGACGTGCTATACACTTAACTCCAAGAAACAACGCTGTGGAGGTGCGGTCCTTCGACTGCCCTTCTTCTTTGCTAAGGAACGAAGCGGCTTGAAGCCAAGTGTGAAAGGAAACGGAGGGCAAGGAAGGGTGATATACCTCACTCGCGGCACAACTTCTGATGGAGGGCTTTTCTCAACGAACACCATGTGTCACGAAGATAGAAGGGTTTGCGAAAGTATGTGACTTCGCCAAAGGAAAGGCATACACGAATCTCGGCGAACCACGTCTGTGTCGATCGCGACTTCGAGCTTCCATCTGGGTTCCCGAGGAACCCATAGTCACATAATGTCTGTGTGGTATCCTACTGCAGAAACACCACTGCAGAGAAACCGTGCGTCTACTATCACCTTCCCTGAAACTGGTAGACTTTTGCAATGGAAGTGGGAAATCGCAAGGAATGTGCCCCGTGCCTGTGCCACGGAAGTAACTAGTGTAAATGTCTGTCGCGATTGGAATCCTGTTCCGTGAGAAGCGTTTCCAAGAGTATGAGAGAGAGCAGATGGAAAAGGTCATGGTTTGAAGCGTGAGAAGGAGACCCGTCAGGAAAGCCATACACGTAAGTCGGGGAAGCACTTTCGCGTGACATGGTGAAGGCATCTAGAATGTGCCCTGTGACGGTGCTCGAGAAACCACTTGTGAAGAAGGCTTCCCTCAACTGCCGTATCGTTTCCGTAGGAGGAAACTGTTTTCCGTAGTGGGTGTGAAGGCATAAGGGACGTAGACGAGACTTCGCTCTCCGCTTCGAAGGTGCCTGCCGTCGTTACACGAAGAAGGATGTGTATGGAAATGGATGACTGCGGAAGCATAAGGAAGATGGCATGCGTTTGTTTAACTCTAAGAACAAGTCTCGAGGGTTCCCGTCCTTCGACTACCATCTCTTCTCGTAAGGATGCGAAGCCGCTCCTTAAACCTCGTGTGAACGAAAAGAGATGGAACGCGCGATACCGCACAGTGAGGAACACGTTGTGCGGAGGGTTTCTCTCCATTACGTCCTGTGTCATGGAGGTGGATGGGTCTTGCAATGTACGTGGGCTAGCCTCAGTAGCAGTAGTAGCCTGACACTGAATTCTGAGAAACAAGGCCATGTCAAACAGGCTTTCGCGCTAACATCGTGGTGCTTGAAGAAAGAAGCCTTTGGAGACATGTGCGTTGCTATATAAGGTAGGCGTCTTACACTCACCTCTCACGAAACCAAACTGTAGGGAACTAGTCTTTCCACTACCGCCTCCGGGGAAGAAGTTGGAAGAACTTTCCGACGTTCAAAGTGAAGGCACAAATGCTGGGCCGTCTACCACTGTTTGAGAGAGGAGTTGTGTCTCAAGCTCCTGTCAACCCAGATCTTGCTTCGGGAAGGGAGAAGCGTTTTCAGGACTTCGTGTGAAAGCGTAAGGACAATGCCATAGGCTGAATGGTGAAGGAAAATGTGGGTCGAATGCGACCACCAACTAACAAGTTGTCCCCTAGGGAGGTGTGTGTCTGGAAATGGGAGGAAGCGTAAGGAACGAGCTGTACACTTAAGTCTAAGAGACAATGCTGTGGAGGAGCCGTCCTTCGACTCCCCGCCTCCTTTCCTAAGGATCGAAGCAGCTTGACGCCGAGTGTGAACGGAAGCAGAGGAAAAGCCTGCTATACCTTACTCGGGGAACCACTTTGTATGGAGGGCTTCTCTCAATGAACACCACGGCTCACGACGCTAGAAGGGTTTTCAAACGTACGTGAGTTCGCCAAAGGAAAGCCACAGACTACACTGTGCGAAACAAGTCTGTGTCAAACCGCGCCTTCGAGCTTCCATCTGGCTTCACGGGGAAAACCTAGTCACAACATGAACGTGTGGAACCCTAAACAGGCGGCGTGCACGTCGGTCTGAAGAAACACCACTGCAGAGAAACCGTGTTTCTCCCAACCTCTTCCCTGAAAATGGTAGTCTATTCCAAGGTAAGTGTGACAGCGCAAGGCATGTGCCCCATGCCTGCGCCACGGAAATAAGGAGTGGAGATTGTCTCTCCCGGTTCAAACCTTGTTCCGTGAGAAATGTTTTCAAGAGTGCGAGAGAGAGCAGAGGGAAAAGGTCACGCCTTTAAGTCTGAGAAGGAAACCCTGGAAAGCCGTACGCCTACGTATGAGCGGCATTCTGGCGCGAACGTGTGAAGGCATAAAGAATGTGTCCTGGGACGGTGCTTGACAAACCCCTTGTGAAGAAGTCTTCCCTCAGCTATCATATGGTTTCAGGAAGATAAAAGTGTTTTCCGCCGTGGGCGTGAAGGCACGAGGGACGTGCCCTAGAGTGAGCTGTCCGTTTCGAATGTGCCGCCCGTCGTTCCACGAAGAAGGGTGAGTATGGAAATGTATGATGTGAGGAAGCATAGGGAAGATTGCCTACGGGTGTTTAACTCTAAGGACAAATCTAGAGGGTTGCCGTCCGTCGACGACCAGCTCTTTCCCTACGGATGGAAGCGCCGTGTTAAAGCTTAGGGCGAGAGAAAAGAGACGGAATGCGAGATACACCACAGTGGGGAACACGTTGTGTGGAGGGCTTCTCTCCACCAAAGTCTCGGGTCACGAATTTGGAAGGGCCTTCAAATGTACGTGAGCTAGCGTCAGCAGAGCCTTCCACTGAACTCAGAGAAACGAGGCCGCGTCAAACATGATTTGGTGCTAACCCCTTGGTTCGCGAAGCGCGAAGCCTTTTGAGATATGTGTGTGAGGGTCTTGCACTCACCTCTCAAGAAACAAAACGGTAGAGCAATAGTCTTCCCACTACCATCTACAGGGAAGAAGACGGAGGAAATGTCCCACGTTAAACGTGAAGGCGCAAGTTACTGTGCCATAGAGCCCTGCTTGGGAAAGAACTTGTGTCGAAAGCTTCTCCCAACTCAGATCTTGTTTCGGGAAGATAGAAGCGCTGTCGGTACTTTGTGTGGAAACACAAGGAAAATGCCACACGCTGAATTGTGAAGAGAAATGTGGGTCGAACGTGACCACCAACACACTCGTTGTCCCCTAGAGAGGTGTGTGTCTGGAAGTGGGAGGAAGCGTAACGGACGTGCTATACACTTAACTCCAAGAAACAACGCTGTGGAGGTGCGGTCCTTCGACTGCCCTTCTTCTTTGCTAAGGAACGAAGCGGCTTGAAGCCAAGTGTGAAAGGAAACGGAGGGCAAGGAAGGGTGATATACCTCACTCGCGGCACAACTTCTGATGGAGGGCTATTCTCAACGAACAGCATGTGTCACGAAGATAGAAGGGTTTGCGAAAGTATGTGACTTCGCCAAAGGAAAGGCATACACGAATCTCGGCGAACCACGTCTGTGTCGATCGCGACTTCGAGCTTACATCTGGGTTCCCGAGGAATCCATAGTCACATAATGTCTGTGTGGTATCCTACTGCAGAAACACCACTGCAGAGAAACCGTGCGTCTACTATCACCTTCCCTGAAACTGGTAGACTTCTGCAATGGAAGTGGGAAATCGCAAGGAATGTGCCCCGTGCCTGTGCCACGGAAGTAACTAGTGTAAATGTCTGTCGCGACTCGGATCCTGTTCCGTGAGAAGCGTTTCCAAGAGTATGAGAGAGAACAGATGGAAAAGGTCATGGTTTGAAGCGTGAGAAGGAGACCCGTCAGGAAAGCCATACACGTAAGTCGGGGAAGCACTTTCGCGTGACATGGTGAAGGCATCTAGAATGTGCCCTGTGACGGTGCTCGAGAAACCACTTGTGAAGAAGGCTTCCCTCAACTGCCGTATCGTTTCCGTAGGAGGAAACTGTTTTCCGTAGTGGGTGTGAAGGCATAAGGGACGTAGACGAGACTTCGCTCTCCGCTTCGAAGGTGCCTGCCGTCGTTACACGAAGAAGGATGTGTATGGAAATGGATGACTGCGGAAGCATAAGGAAGATGGCATGCGTTTGTTTAACTCTAAGAACAAGTCTCGAGGGTTCCCGTCCTTCGACTACCATCTCTTCTCGTAAGGATGCGAAGCCGCTCCTTAAACCTCGTGTGAACGAAAAGAGATGGAACGCGCGATACCGCACAGTGAGGAACACGTTGTGCGGAGGGTTTCTCTCCATTACGTCCTGTGTCATGGAGGTGGATGGGTCTTGCAATGTACGTGGGCTAGCCTCAGTAGCAGTAGTAGCCTGACACTGAATTCTGAGAAACAAGGCCATGTCAAACAGGCTTTCGCGCTAACATCGTGGTGCTTGAAGAAAGAAGCCTTTGGAGACATGTGCGTTGCTATATAAGGTAGGCGTCTTACACTCACCTCTCACGAAACCAAACTGTAGGGAACTAGTCTTTCCACTACCGCCTCCGGGGAAGAAGTTGGAAGAACTTTCCGACGTTCAAAGTGAAGGCACAAATGCTGGGCCGTCTACCACTGTTTGAGAGAGGAGTTGTGTCTCAAGCTCCTGTCAACCCAGATCTTGCTTCGGGAAGGGAGAAGCGTTTTCAGGACTTCGTGTGAAAGCGTAAGGACAATGCCATAGGCTGAATGGTGAAGGAAAATGTGGGTCGAATGCGACCACCAACTAACAAGTTGTCCCCTAGGGAGGTGTGTGTCTGGAAATGGGAGGAAGCGTAAGGAACGAGCTGTACACTTAAGTCTAAGAGACAATGCTGTGGAGGAGCGGTCCTTCGACTCCCCGCCTCCTTTCCTAAGGATCGAAGCAGCTTGACGCCGAGTGTGAACGGAAGCAGAGGAAAAGCCTGCTATACCTTACTCGTGGAACCACTTTGTATGGAGGGCTTCTCTCAATGAACACCACGGCTCACGACGCTAGAAGGGTTTTCAAACGTACGTGAGTTCGCCAAAGGAAAGCCACAGACTACACTGTGCGAAACAAGTCTGTGTCAAACCGCGCCTTCGAGCTTCCATCTGGCTTCACGGGGAAAACCTAGTCACAACATGAACGTGTGGAACCCTAAACAGGCGGCGTGCACGTCGGTCTGAAGAAACACCACTGCAGAGAAACCGTGTTTCTCCCAACCTCTTCCCTGAAAATGGTAGTCCATTCCAAGGTAAGTGTGACAGCGCAAGGCATGTGCCCCATGCCTGCGCCACGGAAATAAGGAGTGGAGATTGTCTCTCCCGGTTCAAACCTTGTTCCGTGAGAAATGTTTTCAAGAGTGCGAGAGAGAGCAGAGGGAAAAGGTCACGCCTTTAAGTCTGAGAAGGAAACCCTGGAAAGCCGTACGCCTACGTATGAGCGGCATTCTGGCGCGAACGTGTGAAGGCATAAAGAATGTGTCCTGGGACGGTGCTTGACAAACCCCTTGTGAAGAAGTCTTCCCTCAGCTATCATATGGTTTCAGGAAGATAAAAGTGTTTTCCGCCGTGGGCGTGAAGGCACGAGGGACGTGCCCTAGAGTGAGCTGTCCGTTTCGAATGTGCCGCCCGTCGTTCCACGAAGAAGGGTGAGTATGGAAATGTATGATGTGAGGAAGCATAGGGAAGATTGCCTACGGGTGTTTAACTCTAAGGACAAATCTAGAGGGTTGCCGTCCGTCGACGACCAGCTCTTTCCCTACGGATGGAAGCGCCGTGTTAAAGCTTAGGGCGAGAGAAAAGAGACGGAATGCGAGATACACCACAGTGGGGAACACGTTGTGTGGAGGGCTTCTCTCCACCAAAGTCTCGGGTCACGAATTTGGAAGGGCCTTCAAATGTACGTGAGCTAGCGTCAGCAGAGCCTTCCACTGAACTCAGAGAAACGAGGCCGCGTCAAACATGATTTGGTGCTAACCCCTTGGTTCGCGAAGCGCGAAGCCTTTTGAGATATGTGTGTGAGGGTCTTGCACTCACCTCTCAAGAAACAAAACGGTAGAGCAATAGTCTTCCCACTACCATCTACAGGGAAGAAGACGGAGGAAATGTCCCACGTTAAACGTGAAGGCGCAAGTTACTGTGCCATAGAGCCCTGCTTGGGAAAGAACTTGTGTCGAAAGCTTCTCCCAACTCAGATCTTGTTTCGGGAAGATAGAAGCGCTGTCGGTACTTTGTGTGAAAACACAAGGAAAATGCCACACGCTGAATTGTGAAGAGAAATGTGGGTCGAACGTGACCACCAACACACTCGTTGTCCCCTAGAGAGGTGTGTGTCTGGAAGTGGGAGGAAGCGTAACGGACGTGCTATACACTTAACTCCAAGAAACAACGCTGTGGAGGTGCGGTCCTTCGACTGCCCTTCTTCTTTGCTAAGGAACGAAGCGGCTTGAAGCCAAGTGTGAAAGGAAACGGAGGGCAAGGAAGGGTGATATACCTCACTCGCGGCACAACTTCTGATGGAGGGCTTTTCTCAACGAACACCATGTGTCACGAAGATAGAAGGGTTTGCGAAAGTATGTGACTTCGCCAAAGGAAAGGCATACACGAATCTCGGCGAACCACGTCTGTGTCGATCGCGACTTCGAGCTTCCATCTGGGTTCCCGAGGAACCCATAGTCACATAATGTCTGTGTGGTATCCTACTGCAGAAACACCACTGCAGAGAAACCGTGCGTCTACTATCACCTTCCCTGAAACTGGTAGACTTTTGCAATGGAAGTGGGAAATCGCAAGGAATGTGCCCCGTGCCTGTGCCACGGAAGTAACTAGTGTAAATGTCTGTCGCGATTGGAATCCTGTTCCGTGAGAAGCGTTTCCAAGAGTATGAGAGAGAGCAGATGGAAAAGGTCATGGTTTGAAGCGTGAGAAGGAGACCCGTCAGGAAAGCCATACACGTAAGTCGGGGAAGCACTTTCGCGTGACATGGTGAAGGCATCTAGAATGTGCCCTGTGACGGTGCTCGAGAAACCACTTGTGAAGAAGGCTTCCCTCAACTGCCGTATCGTTTCCGTAGGAGGAAACTGTTTTCCGTAGTGGGTGTGAAGGCATAAGGGACGTAGACGAGACTTCGCTCTCCGCTTCGAAGGTGCCTGCCGTCGTTACACGAAGAAGGATGTGTATGGAAATGGATGACTGCGGAAGCATAAGGAAGATGGCATGCGTTTGTTTAACTCTAAGAACAAGTCTCGAGGGTTCCCGTCCTTCGACTACCATCTCTTCTCGTAAGGATGCGAAGCCGCTCCTTAAACCTCGTGTGAACGAAAAGAGATGGAACGCGCGATACCGCACAGTGAGGAACACGTTGTGCGGAGGGTTTCTCTCCATTACGTCCTGTGTCATGGAGGTGGATGGGTCTTGCAATGTACGTGGGCTAGCCTCAGTAGCAGTAGTAGCCTGACACTGAATTCTGAGAAACAAGGCCATGTCAAACAGGCTTTCGCGCTAACATCGTGGTGCTTGAAGAAAGAAGCCTTTGGAGACATGTGCGTTGCTATATAAGGTAGGCGTCTTACACTCACCTCTCACGAAACCAAACTGTAGGGAACTAGTCTTTCCACTACCGCCTCCGGGGAAGAAGTTGGAAGAACTTTCCGACGTTCAAAGTGAAGGCACAAATGCTGGGCCGTCTACCACTGTTTGAGAGAGGAGTTGTGTCTCAAGCTCCTGTCAACCCAGATCTTGCTTCGGGAAGGGAGAAGCGTTTTCAGGACTTCGTGTGAAAGCGTAAGGACAATGCCATAGGCTGAATGGTGAAGGAAAATGTGGGTCGAATGCGACCACCAACTAACAAGTTGTCCCCTAGGGAGGTGTGTGTCTGGAAATGGGAGGAAGCGTAAGGAACGAGCTGTACACTTAAGTCTAAGAGACAATGCTGTGGAGGAGCCGTCCTTCGACTCCCCGCCTCCTTTCCTAAGGATCGAAGCAGCTTGACGCCGAGTGTGAACGGAAGCAGAGGAAAAGCCTGCTATACCTTACTCGGGGAACCACTTTGTATGGAGGGCTTCTCTCAATGAACACCACGGCTCACGACGCTAGAAGGGTTTTCAAACGTACGTGAGTTCGCCAAAGGAAAGCCACAGACTACACTGTGCGAAACAAGTCTGTGTCAAACCGCGCCTTCGAGCTTCCATCTGGCTTCACGGGGAAAACCTAGTCACAACATGAACGTGTGGAACCCTAAACAGGCGGCGTGCACGTCGGTCTGAAGAAACACCACTGCAGAGAAACCGTGTTTCTCCCAACCTCTTCCCTGAAAATGGTAGTCTATTCCAAGGTAAGTGTGACAGCGCAAGGCATGTGCCCCATGCCTGCGCCACGGAAATAAGGAGTGGAGATTGTCTCTCCCGGTTCAAACCTTGTTCCGTGAGAAATGTTTTCAAGAGTGCGAGAGAGAGCAGAGGGAAAAGGTCACGCCTTTAAGTCTGAGAAGGAAACCCTGGAAAGCCGTACGCCTACGTATGAGCGGCATTCTGGCGCGAACGTGTGAAGGCATAAAGAATGTGTCCTGGGACGGTGCTTGACAAACCCCTTGTGAAGAAGTCTTCCCTCAGCTATCATATGGTTTCAGGAAGATAAAAGTGTTTTCCGCCGTGGGCGTGAAGGCACGAGGGACGTGCCCTAGAGTGAGCTGTCCGTTTCGAATGTGCCGCCCGTCGTTCCACGAAGAAGGGTGAGTATGGAAATGTATGATGTGAGGAAGCATAGGGAAGATTGCCTACGGGTGTTTAACTCTAAGGACAAATCTAGAGGGTTGCCGTCCGTCGACGACCAGCTCTTTCCCTACGGATGGAAGCGCCGTGTTAAAGCTTAGGGCGAGAGAAAAGAGACGGAATGCGAGATACACCACAGTGGGGAACACGTTGTGTGGAGGGCTTCTCTCCACCAAAGTCTCGGGTCACGAATTTGGAAGGGCCTTCAAATGTACGTGAGCTAGCGTCAGCAGAGCCTTCCACTGAACTCAGAGAAACGAGGCCGCGTCAAACATGATTTGGTGCTAACCCCTTGGTTCGCGAAGCGCGAAGCCTTTTGAGATATGTGTGTGAGGGTCTTGCACTCACCTCTCAAGAAACAAAACGGTAGAGCAATAGTCTTCCCACTACCATCTACAGGGAAGAAGACGGAGGAAATGTCCCACGTTAAACGTGAAGGCGCAAGTTACTGTGCCATAGAGCCCTGCTTGGGAAAGAACTTGTGTCGAAAGCTTCTCCCAACTCAGATCTTGTTTCGGGAAGATAGAAGCGCTGTCGGTACTTTGTGTGGAAACACAAGGAAAATGCCACACGCTGAATTGTGAAGAGAAATGTGGGTCGAACGTGACCACCAACACACTCGTTGTCCCCTAGAGAGGTGTGTGTCTGGAAGTGGGAGGAAGCGTAACGGACGTGCTATACACTTAACTCCAAGAAACAACGCTGTGGAGGTGCGGTCCTTCGACTGCCCTTCTTCTTTGCTAAGGAACGAAGCGGCTTGAAGCCAAGTGTGAAAGGAAACGGAGGGCAAGGAAGGGTGATATACCTCACTCGCGGCACAACTTCTGATGGAGGGCTTTTCTCAACGAACAGCATGTGTCACGAAGATAGAAGGGTTTGCGAAAGTATGTGACTTCGCCAAAGGAAAGGCATACACGAATCTCGGCGAACCACGTCTGTGTCGATCGCGACTTCGAGCTTCCATCTGGGTTCCCGAGGAATCCATAGTCACATAATGTCTGTGTGGTATCCTACTGCAGAAACACCACTGCAGAGAAACCGTGCGTCTACTATCACCTTCCCTGAAACTGGTAGACTTCTGCAATGGAAGTGGGAAATCGCAAGGAATGTGCCCCGTGCCTGTGCCACGGAAGTAACTAGTGTAAATGTCTGTCGCGACTCGGATCCTGTTCCGTGAGAAGCGTTTCCAAGAGTATGAGAGAGAGCAGATGGAAAAGGTCATGGTTTGAAGCGTGAGAAGGAGACCCGTCAGGAAAGCCATACACGTAAGTCGGGGAAGCACTTTCGCGTGACATGGTGAAGGCATCTAGAATGTGCCCTGTGACGGTGCTCGAGAAACCACTTGTGAAGAAGGCTTCCCTCAACTGCCGTATCGTTTCCGTAGGAGGAAACTGTTTTCCGTAGTGGGTGTGAAGGCATAAGGGACGTAGACGAGACTTCGCTCTCCGCTTCGAAGGTGCCTGCCGTCGTTACACGAAGAAGGATGTGTATGGAAATGGATGACTGCGGAAGCATAAGGAAGATGGCATGCGTTTGTTTAACTCTAAGAACAAGTCTCGAGGGTTCCCGTCCTTCGACTACCATCTCTTCTCGTAAGGATGCGAAGCCGCTCCTTAAACCTCGTGTGAACGAAAAGAGATGGAACGCGCGATACCGCACAGTGAGGAACACGTTGTGCGGAGGGTTTCTCTCCATTACGTCCTGTGTCATGGAGGTGGATGGGTCTTGCAATGTACGTGGGCTAGCCTCAGTAGCAGTAGTAGCCTGACACTGAATTCTGAGAAACAAGGCCATGTCAAACAGGCTTTCGCGCTAACATCGTGGTGCTTGAAGAAAGAAGCCTTTGGAGACATGTGCGTTGCTATATAAGGTAGGCGTCTTACACTCACCTCTCACGAAACCAAACTGTAGGGAACTAGTCTTTCCACTACCGCCTCCGGGGAAGAAGTTGGAAGAACTTTCCGACGTTCAAAGTGAAGGCACAAATGCTGGGCCGTCTACCACTGTTTGAGAGAGGAGTTGTGTCTCAAGCTCCTGTCAACCCAGATCTTGCTTCGGGAAGGGAGAAGCGTTTTCAGGACTTCGTGTGAAAGCGTAAGGACAATGCCATAGGCTGAATGGTGAAGGAAAATGTGGGTCGAATGCGACCACCAACTAACAAGTTGTCCCCTAGGGAGGTGTGTGTCTGGAAATGGGAGGAAGCGTAAGGAACGAGCTGTACACTTAAGTCTAAGAGACAATGCTGTGGAGGAGCGGTCCTTCGACTCCCCGCCTCCTTTCCTAAGGATCGAAGCAGCTTGACGCCGAGTGTGAACGGAAGCAGAGGAAAAGCCTGCTATACCTTACTCGTGGAACCACTTTGTATGGAGGGCTTCTCTCAATGAACACCACGGCTCACGACGCTAGAAGGGTTTTCAAACGTACGTGAGTTCGCCAAAGGAAAGCCACAGACTACACTGTGCGAAACAAGTCTGTGTCAAACCGCGCCTTCGAGCTTCCATCTGGCTTCACGGGGAAAACCTAGTCACAACATGAACGTGTGGAACCCTAAACAGGCGGCGTGCACGTCGGTCTGAAGAAACACCACTGCAGAGAAACCGTGTTTCTCCCAACCTCTTCCCTGAAAATGGTAGTCCATTCCAAGGTAAGTGTGACAGCGCAAGGCATGTGCCCCATGCCTGCGCCACGGAAATAAGGAGTGGAGATTGTCTCTCCCGGTTCAAACCTTGTTCCGTGAGAAATGTTTTCAAGAGTGCGAGAGAGAGCAGAGGGAAAAGGTCACGCCTTTAAGTCTGAGAAGGAAACCCTGGAAAGCCGTACGCCTACGTATGAGCGGCATTCTGGCGCGAACGTGTGAAGGCATAAAGAATGTGTCCTGGGACGGTGCTTGACAAACCCCTTGTGAAGAAGTCTTCCCTCAGCTATCATATGGTTTCAGGAAGATAAAAGTGTTTTCCGCCGTGGGCGTGAAGGCACGAGGGACGTGCCCTAGAGTGAGCTGTCCGTTTCGAATGTGCCGCCCGTCGTTCCACGAAGAAGGGTGAGTATGGAAATGTATGATGTGAGGAAGCATAGGGAAGATTGCCTACGGGTGTTTAACTCTAAGGACAAATCTAGAGGGTTGCCGTCCGTCGACGACCAGCTCTTTCCCTACGGATGGAAGCGCCGTGTTAAAGCTTAGGGCGAGAGAAAAGAGACGGAATGCGAGATACACCACAGTGGGGAACACGTTGTGTGGAGGGCTTCTCTCCACCAAAGTCTCGGGTCACGAATTTGGAAGGGCCTTCAAATGTACGTGAGCTAGCGTCAGCAGAGCCTTCCACTGAACTCAGAGAAACGAGGCCGCGTCAAACATGATTTGGTGCTAACCCCTTGGTTCGCGAAGCGCGAAGCCTTTTGAGATATGTGTGTGAGGGTCTTGCACTCACCTCTCAAGAAACAAAACGGTAGAGCAATAGTCTTCCCACTACCATCTACAGGGAAGAAGACGGAGGAAATGTCCCACGTTAAACGTGAAGGCGCAAGTTACTGTGCCATAGAGCCCTGCTTGGGAAAGAACTTGTGTCGAAAGCTTCTCCCAACTCAGATCTTGTTTCGGGAAGATAGAAGCGCTGTCGGTACTTTGTGTGAAAACACAAGGAAAATGCCACACGCTGAATTGTGAAGAGAAATGTGGGTCGAACGTGACCACCAACACACTCGTTGTCCCCTAGAGAGGTGTGTGTCTGGAAGTGGGAGGAAGCGTAACGGACGTGCTATACACTTAACTCCAAGAAACAACGCTGTGGAGGTGCGGTCCTTCGACTGCCCTTCTTCTTTGCTAAGGAACGAAGCGGCTTGAAGCCAAGTGTGAAAGGAAACGGAGGGCAAGGAAGGGTGATATACCTCACTCGCGGCACAACTTCTGATGGAGGGCTTTTCTCAACGAACACCATGTGTCACGAAGATAGAAGGGTTTGCGAAAGTATGTGACTTCGCCAAAGGAAAGGCATACACGAATCTCGGCGAACCACGTCTGTGTCGATCGCGACTTCGAGCTTCCATCTGGGTTCCCGAGGAACCCATAGTCACATAATGTCTGTGTGGTATCCTACTGCAGAAACACCACTGCAGAGAAACCGTGCGTCTACTATCACCTTCCCTGAAACTGGTAGACTTTTGCAATGGAAGTGGGAAATCGCAAGGAATGTGCCCCGTGCCTGTGCCACGGAAGTAACTAGTGTAAATGTCTGTCGCGATTGGAATCCTGTTCCGTGAGAAGCGTTTCCAAGAGTATGAGAGAGAGCAGATGGAAAAGGTCATGGTTTGAAGCGTGAGAAGGAGACCCGTCAGGAAAGCCATACACGTAAGTCGGGGAAGCACTTTCGCGTGACATGGTGAAGGCATCTAGAATGTGCCCTGTGACGGTGCTCGAGAAACCACTTGTGAAGAAGGCTTCCCTCAACTGCCGTATCGTTTCCGTAGGAGGAAACTGTTTTCCGTAGTGGGTGTGAAGGCATAAGGGACGTAGACGAGACTTCGCTCTCCGCTTCGAAGGTGCCTGCCGTCGTTACACGAAGAAGGATGTGTATGGAAATGGATGACTGCGGAAGCATAAGGAAGATGGCATGCGTTTGTTTAACTCTAAGAACAAGTCTCGAGGGTTCCCGTCCTTCGACTACCATCTCTTCTCGTAAGGATGCGAAGCCGCTCCTTAAACCTCGTGTGAACGAAAAGAGATGGAACGCGCGATACCGCACAGTGAGGAACACGTTGTGCGGAGGGTTTCTCTCCATTACGTCCTGTGTCATGGAGGTGGATGGGTCTTGCAATGTACGTGGGCTAGCCTCAGTAGCAGTAGTAGCCTGACACTGAATTCTGAGAAACAAGGCCATGTCAAACAGGCTTTCGCGCTAACATCGTGGTGCTTGAAGAAAGAAGCCTTTGGAGACATGTGCGTTGCTATATAAGGTAGGCGTCTTACACTCACCTCTCACGAAACCAAACTGTAGGGAACTAGTCTTTCCACTACCGCCTCCGGGGAAGAAGTTGGAAGAACTTTCCGACGTTCAAAGTGAAGGCACAAATGCTGGGCCGTCTACCACTGTTTGAGAGAGGAGTTGTGTCTCAAGCTCCTGTCAACCCAGATCTTGCTTCGGGAAGGGAGAAGCGTTTTCAGGACTTCGTGTGAAAGCGTAAGGACAATGCCATAGGCTGAATGGTGAAGGAAAATGTGGGTCGAATGCGACCACCAACTAACAAGTTGTCCCCTAGGGAGGTGTGTGTCTGGAAATGGGAGGAAGCGTAAGGAACGAGCTGTACACTTAAGTCTAAGAGACAATGCTGTGGAGGAGCCGTCCTTCGACTCCCCGCCTCCTTTCCTAAGGATCGAAGCAGCTTGACGCCGAGTGTGAACGGAAGCAGAGGAAAAGCCTGCTATACCTTACTCGTGGAACCACTTTGTATGGAGGGCTTCTCTCAATGAACACCACGGCTCACGACGCTAGAAGGGTTTTCAAACGTACGTGAGTTCGCCAAAGGAAAGCCACAGACTACACTGTGCGAAACAAGTCTGTGTCAAACCGCGCCTTCGAGCTTCCATCTGGCTTCACGGGGAAAACCTAGTCACAACATGAACGTGTGGAACCCTAAACAGGCGGCGTGCACGTCGGTCTGAAGAAACACCACTGCAGAGAAACCGTGTTTCTCCCAACCTCTTCCCTGAAAATGGTAGTCTATTCCAAGGTAAGTGTGACAGCGCAAGGCATGTGCCCCATGCCTGCGCCACGGAAATAAGGAGTGGAGATTGTCTCTCCCGGTTCAAACCTTGTTCCGTGAGAAATGTTTTCAAGAGTGCGAGAGAGAGCAGAGGGAAAAGGTCACGCCTTTAAGTCTGAGAAGGAAACCCTGGAAAGCCGTACGCCTACGTATGAGCGGCATTCTGGCGCGAACGTGTGAAGGCATAAAGAATGTGTCCTGGGACGGTGCTTGACAAACCCCTTGTGAAGAAGTCTTCCCTCAGCTATCATATGGTTTCAGGAAGATAAAAGTGTTTTCCGCCGTGGGCGTGAAGGCACGAGGGACGTGCCCTAGAGTGAGCTGTCCGTTTCGAATGTGCCGCCCGTCGTTCCACGAAGAAGGGTGAGTATGGAAATGTATGATGTGAGGAAGCATAGGGAAGATTGCCTACGGGTGTTTAACTCTAAGGACAAATCTAGAGGGTTGCCGTCCGTCGACGACCAGCTCTTTCCCTACGGATGGAAGCGCCGTGTTAAAGCTTAGGGCGAGAGAAAAGAGACGGAATGCGAGATACACCACAGTGGGGAACACGTTGTGTGGAGGGCTTCTCTCCACCAAAGTCTCGGGTCACGAATTTGGAAGGGCCTTCAAATGTACGTGAGCTAGCGTCAGCAGAGCCTTCCACTGAACTCAGAGAAACGAGGCCGCGTCAAACATGATTTGGTGCTAACCCCTTGGTTCGCGAAGCGCGAAGCCTTTTGAGATATGTGTGTGAGGGTCTTGCACTCACCTCTCAAGAAACAAAACGGTAGAGCAATAGTCTTCCCACTACCATCTACAGGGAAGAAGACGGAGGAAATGTCCCACGTTAAACGTGAAGGCGCAAGTTACTGTGCCATAGAGCCCTGCTTGGGAAAGAACTTGTGTCGAAAGCTTCTCCCAACTCAGATCTTGTTTCGGGAAGATAGAAGCGCTGTCGGTACTTTGTGTGGAAACACAAGGAAAATGCCACACGCTGAATTGTGAAGAGAAATGTGGGTCGAACGTGACCACCAACACACTCGTTGTCCCCTAGAGAGGTGTGTGTCTGGAAGTGGGAGGAAGCGTAACGGACGTGCTATACACTTAACTCCAAGAAACAACGCTGTGGAGGTGCGGTCCTTCGACTGCCCTTCTTCTTTGCTAAGGAACGAAGCGGCTTGAAGCCAAGTGTGAAAGGAAACGGAGGGCAAGGAAGGGTGATATACCTCACTCGCGGCACAACTTCGGATGGAGGGCTTTTCTCAACGAACAGCATGTGTCACGAAGATAGAAGGGTTTGCGAAAGTATGTGACTTCGCCAAAGGAAAGGCATACACGAATCTCGGCGAACCACGTCTGTGTCGATCGCGACTTCGAGCTTCCATCTGGGTTCCCGAGGAATCCATAGTCACATAATGTCTGTGTGGTATCCTACTGCAGAAACACCACTGCAGAGAAACCGTGCGTCTACTATCACCTTCCCTGAAACTGGTAGACTTTTGCAATGGAAGTGGGAAATCGCAAGGAATGTGCCCCGTGCCTGTGCCACGGAAGTAACTAGTGTCAATGTCTGTCGCGATTGGAATCCTGTTCCGTGAGAAGCGTTTCCAAGAGTATGAGAGAGAGCAGATGGAAAAGGTCATGGTTTGAAGCGTGAGAAGGAGACCCGTCAGGAAAGCCATACACGTAAGTCGGGGAAGCACTTTCGCGTGACATGGTGAAGGCATCTAGAATGTGCCCTGTGACGGTGCTCGAGAAACCACTTGTGAAGAAGGCTTCCCTCAACTGCCGTATCGTTTCCGTAGGAGGAAACTGTTTTCCGTAGTGGGTGTGAAGGCATAAGGGACGTAGACGAGACTTCGCTCTCCGCTTCGAAGGTGCCTGCCGTCGTTACACGAAGAAGGATGTGTATGGAAATGGATGACTGCGGAAGCATAAGGAAGATGGCATGCGTTTGTTTAACTCTAAGAACAAGTCTCGAGGGTTCCCGTCCTTCGACTACCATCTCTTCTCGTAAGGATGCGAAGCCGCTCCTTAAACCTCGTGTGAACGAAAAGAGATGGAACGCGCGATACCGCACAGTGAGGAACACGTTGTGCGGAGGGTTTCTCTCCATTACGTCCTGTGTCATGGAGGTGGATGGGTCTTGCAATGTACGTGGGCTAGCCTCAGTAGCAGTAGTAGCCTGACACTGAATTCTGAGAAACAAGGCCATGTCAAACAGGCTTTCGCGCTAACATCGTGGTGCTTGAAGAAAGAAGCCTTTGGAGACATGTGCGTTGCTATATAAGGTAGGCGTCTTACACTCACCTCTCACGAAACCAAACTGTAGGGAACTAGTCTTTCCACTACCGCCTCCGGGGAAGAAGTTGGAAGAACTTTCCGACGTTCAAAGTGAAGGCACAAATGCTGGGCCGTCTACCACTGTTTGAGAGAGGAGTTGTGTCTCAAGCTCCTGTCAACCCAGATCTTGCTTCGGGAAGGGAGAAGCGTTTTCAGGACTTCGTGTGAAAGCGTAAGGACAATGCCATAGGCTGAATGGTGAAGGAAAATGTGGGTCGAATGCGACCACCAACTAACAAGTTGTCCCCTAGGGAGGTGTGTGTCTGGAAATGGGAGGAAGCGTAAGGAACGAGCTGTACACTTAAGTCTAAGAGACAATGCTGTGGAGGAGCGGTCCTTCGACTCCCCGCCTCCTTTCCTAAGGATCGAAGCAGCTTGACGCCGAGTGTGAACGGAAGCAGAGGAAAAGCCTGCTATACCTTACTCGTGGAACCACTTTGTATGGAGGGCTTCTCTCAATGAACACCACGGCTCACGACGCTAGAAGGGTTTTCAAACGTACGTGAGTTCGCCAAAGGAAAGCCACAGACTACACTGTGCGAAACAAGTCTGTGTCAAACCGCGCCTTCGAGCTTCCATCTGGCTTCACGGGGAAAACCTAGTCACAACATGAACGTGTGGAACCCTAAACAGGCGGCGTGCACGTCGGTCTGAAGAAACACCACTGCAGAGAAACCGTGTTTCTCCCAACCTCTTCCCTGAAAATGGTAGTCTATTCCAAGGTAAGTGTGACAGCGCAAGGCATGTGCCCCATGCCTGCGCCACGGAAATAAGGAGTGGAGATTGTCTCTCCCGGTTCAAACCTTGTTCCGTGAGAAATGTTTTCAAGAGTGCGAGAGAGAGCAGAGGGAAAAGGTCACGCCTTTAAGTCTGAGAAGGAAACCCTGGAAAGCCGTACGCCTACGTATGAGCGGCATTCTGGCGCGAACGTGTGAAGGCATAAAGAATGTGTCCTGGGACGGTGCTTGACAAACCCCTTGTGAAGAAGTCTTCCCTCAGCTATCATATGGTTTCAGGAAGATAAAAGTGTTTTCCGCCGTGGGCGTGAAGGCACGAGGGACGTGCCCTAGAGTGAGCTGTCCGTTTCGAATGTGCCGCCCGTCGTTCCACGAAGAAGGGTGAGTATGGAAATGTATGATGTGAGGAAGCATAGGGAAGATTGCCTACGGGTGTTTAACTCTAAGGACAAATCTAGAGGGTTGCCGTCCGTCGACGACCAGCTCTTTCCCTACGGATGGAAGCGCCGTGTTAAAGCTTAGGGCGAGAGAAAAGAGACGGAATGCGAGATACACCACAGTGGGGAACACGTTGTGTGGAGGGCTTCTCTCCACCAAAGTCTCGGGTCACGAATTTGGAAGGGCCTTCAAATGTACGTGAGCTAGCGTCAGCAGAGCCTTCCACTGAACTCAGAGAAACGAGGCCGCGTCAAACATGATTTGGTGCTAACCCCTTGGTTCGCGAAGCGCGAAGCCTTTTGAGATATGTGTGTGAGGGTCTTGCACTCACCTCTCAAGAAACAAAACGGTAGAGCAATAGTCTTCCCACTACCATCTACAGGGAAGAAGACGGAGGAAATGTCCCACGTTAAACGTGAAGGCGCAAGTTACTGTGCCATAGAGCCCTGCTTGGGAAAGAACTTGTGTCGAAAGCTTCTCCCAACTCAGATCTTGTTTCGGGAAGATAGAAGCGCTGTCGGTACTTTGTGTGGAAACACAAGGAAAATGCCACACGCTGAATTGTGAAGAGAAATGTGGGTCGAACGTGACCACCAACACACTCGTTGTCCCCTAGAGAGGTGTGTGTCTGGAAGTGGGAGGAAGCGTAACGGACGTGCTATACACTTAACTCCAAGAAACAACGCTGTGGAGGTGCGGTCCTTCGACTGCCCTTCTTCTTTGCTAAGGAACGAAGCGGCTTGAAGCCAAGTGTGAAAGGAAACGGAGGGCAAGGAAGGGTGATATACCTCACTCGCGGCACAACTTCTGATGGAGGGCTTTTCTCAACGAACAGCATGTGTCACGAAGATAGAAGGGTTTGCGAAAGTATGTGACTTCGCCAAAGGAAAGGCATACACGAATCTCGGCGAACCACGTCTGTGTCGATCGCGACTTCGAGCTCCCATCTGGGTTCCCGAGGAATCCATAGTCACATAATGTCTGTGTGGTATCCTACTGCAGAAACACCACTGCAGAGAAACCGTGCGTCTACTATCACCTTCCCTGAAACTGGTAGACTTTTGCAATGGAAGTGGGAAATCGCAAGGAATGTGCCCCGTGCCTGTGCCACGGAAGTAACTAGTGTAAATGTCTGTCGCGATTCGAATCCTGTTCCGTGAGAAGCGTTTCCAAGAGTATGAGAGAGAGCAGATGGAAAAGGTCATGGTTTGAAGCGTGAGAAGGAGACCCGTCAGGAAAGCCATACACGTAAGTCGGGGAAGCACTTTCGCGTGACATGGTGAAGGCATCTAGAATGTGCCCTGTGACGGTGCTCGAGAAACCACTTGTGAAGAAGGCTTCCCTCAACTGCCGTATCGTTTCCGTAGGAGGAAACTGTTTTCCGTAGTGGGTGTGAAGGCATAAGGGACGTAGACGAGACTTCGCTCTCCGCTTCGAAGGTGCCTGCCGTCGTTACACGAAGAAGGATGTGTATGGAAATGGATGACTGCGGAAGCATAAGGAAGATGGCATGCGTTTGTTTAACTCTAAGAACAAGTCTCGAGGGTTCCCGTCCTTCGACTACCATCTCTTCTCGTAAGGATGCGAAGCCGCTCCTTAAACCTCGTGTGAACGAAAAGAGATGGAACGCGCGATACCGCACAGTGAGGAACACGTTGTGCGGAGGGTTTCTCTCCATTACGTCCTGTGTCATGGAGGTGGATGGGTCTTGCAATGTACGTGGGCTAGCCTCAGTAGCAGTAGTAGCCTGACACTGAATTCTGAGAAACAAGGCCATGTCAAACAGGCTTTCGCGCTAACATCGTGGTGCTTGAAGAAAGAAGCCTTTGGAGACATGTGCGTTGCTATATAAGGTAGGCGTCTTACACTCACCTCTCACGAAACCAAACTGTAGGGAACTAGTCTTTCCACTACCGCCTCCGGGGAAGAAGTTGGAAGAACTTTCCGACGTTCAAAGTGAAGGCACAAATGCTGGGCCGTCTACCACTGTTTGAGAGAGGAGTTGTGTCTCAAGCTCCTGTCAACCCAGATCTTGCTTCGGGAAGGGAGAAGCGTTTTCAGGACTTCGTGTGAAAGCGTAAGGACAATGCCATAGGCTGAATGGTGAAGGAAAATGTGGGTCGAATGCGACCACCAACTAACAAGTTGTCCCCTAGGGAGGTGTGTGTCTGGAAATGGGAGGAAGCGTAAGGAACGAGCTGTACACTTAAGTCTAAGAGACAATGCTGTGGAGGAGCGGTCCTTCGACTCCCCGCCTCCTTTCCTAAGGATCGAAGCAGCTTGACGCCGAGTGTGAACGGAAGCAGAGGAAAAGCCTGCTATACCTTACTCGTGGAACCACTTTGTATGGAGGGCTTCTCTCAATGAACACCACGGCTCACGACGCTAGAAGGGTTTTCAAACGTACGTGAGTTCGCCAAAGGAAAGCCACAGACTACACTGTGCGAAACAAGTCTGTGTCAAACCGCGCCTTCGAGCTTCCATCTGGCTTCACGGGGAAAACCTAGTCACAACATGAACGTGTGGAACCCTAAACAGGCGGCGTGCACGTCGGTCTGAAGAAACACCACTGCAGAGAAACCGTGTTTCTCCCAACCTCTTCCCTGAAAATGGTAGTCTATTCCAAGGTAAGTGTGACAGCGCAAGGCATGTGCCCCATGCCTGCGCCACGGAAATAAGGAGTGGAGATTGTCTCTCCCGGTTCAAACCTTGTTCCGTGAGAAATGTTTTCAAGAGTGCGAGAGAGAGCAGAGGGAAAAGGTCACGCCTTTAAGTCTGAGAAGGAAACCCTGGAAAGCCGTACGCCTACGTATGAGCGGCATTCTGGCGCGAACGTGTGAAGGCATAAAGAATGTGTCCTGGGACGGTGCTTGACAAACCCCTTGTGAAGAAGTCTTCCCTCAGCTATCATATGGTTTCAGGAAGATAAAAGTGTTTTCCGCCGTGGGCGTGAAGGCACGAGGGACGTGCCCTAGAGTGAGCTGTCCGTTTCGAATGTGCCGCCCGTCGTTCCACGAAGAAGGGTGAGTATGGAAATGTATGATGTGAGGAAGCATAGGGAAGATTGCCTACGGGTGTTTAACTCTAAGGACAAATCTAGAGGGTTGCCGTCCGTCGACGACCAGCTCTTTCCCTACGGATGGAAGCGCCGTGTTAAAGCTTAGGGCGAGAGAAAAGAGACGGAATGCGAGATACACCACAGTGGGGAACACGTTGTGTGGAGGGCTTCTCTCCACCAAAGTCTCGGGTCACGAATTTGGAAGGGCCTTCAAATGTACGTGAGCTAGCGTCAGCAGAGCCTTCCACTGAACTCAGAGAAACGAGGCCGCGTCAAACATGATTTGGTGCTAACCCCTTGGTTCGCGAAGCGCGAAGCCTTTTGAGATATGTGTGTGAGGGTCTTGCACTCACCTCTCAAGAAACAAAACGGTAGAGCAATAGTCTTCCCACTACCATCTACAGGGAAGAAGACGGAGGAAATGTCCCACGTTAAACGTGAAGGCGCAAGTTACTGTGCCATAGAGCCCTGCTTGGGAAAGAACTTGTGTCGAAAGCTTCTCCCAACTCAGATCTTGTTTCGGGAAGATAGAAGCGCTGTCGGTACTTTGTGTGGAAACACAAGGAAAATGCCACACGCTGAATTGTGAAGAGAAATGTGGGTCGAACGTGACCACCAACACACTCGTTGTCCCCTAGAGAGGTGTGTGTCTGGAAGTGGGAGGAAGCGTAACGGACGTGCTATACACTTAACTCCAAGAAACAACGCTGTGGAGGTGCGGTCCTTCGACTGCCCTTCTTCTTTGCTAAGGAACGAAGCGGCTTGAAGCCAAGTGTGAAAGGAAACGGAGGGCAAGGAAGGGTGATATACCTCACTCGCGGCACAACTTCGGATGGAGGGCTTTTCTCAACGAACAGCATGTGTCACGAAGATAGAAGGGTTTGCGAAAGTATGTGACTTCGCCAAAGGAAAGGCATACACGAATCTCGGCGAACCACGTCTGTGTCGATCGCGACTTCGAGCTTCCATCTGGGTTCCCGAGGAATCCATAGTCACATAATGTCTGTGTGGTATCCTACTGCAGAAACACCACTGCAGAGAAACCGTGCGTCTACTATCACCTTCCCTGAAACTGGTAGACTTTTGCAATGGAAGTGGGAAATCGCAAGGAATGTGCCCCGTGCCTGTGCCACGGAAGTAACTAGTGTCAATGTCTGTCGCGATTGGAATCCTGTTCCGTGAGAAGCGTTTCCAAGAGTATGAGAGAGAGCAGATGGAAAAGGTCATGGTTTGAAGCGTGAGAAGGAGACCCGTCAGGAAAGCCATACACGTAAGTCGGGGAAGCACTTTCGCGTGACATGGTGAAGGCATCTAGAATGTGCCCTGTGACGGTGCTCGAGAAACCACTTGTGAAGAAGGCTTCCCTCAACTGCCGTATCGTTTCCGTAGGAGGAAACTGTTTTCCGTAGTGGGTGTGAAGGCATAAGGGACGTAGACGAGACTTCGCTCTCCGCTTCGAAGGTGCCTGCCGTCGTTACACGAAGAAGGATGTGTATGGAAATGGATGACTGCGGAAGCATAAGGAAGATGGCATGCGTTTGTTTAACTCTAAGAACAAGTCTCGAGGGTTCCCGTCCTTCGACTACCATCTCTTCTCGTAAGGATGCGAAGCCGCTCCTTAAACCTCGTGTGAACGAAAAGAGATGGAACGCGCGATACCGCACAGTGAGGAACACGTTGTGCGGAGGGTTTCTCTCCATTACGTCCTGTGTCATGGAGGTGGATGGGTCTTGCAATGTACGTGGGCTAGCCTCAGTAGCAGTAGTAGCCTGACACTGAATTCTGAGAAACAAGGCCATGTCAAACAGGCTTTCGCGCTAACATCGTGGTGCTTGAAGAAAGAAGCCTTTGGAGACATGTGCGTTGCTATATAAGGTAGGCGTCTTACACTCACCTCTCACGAAACCAAACTGTAGGGAACTAGTCTTTCCACTACCGCCTCCGGGGAAGAAGTTGGAAGAACTTTCCGACGTTCAAAGTGAAGGCACAAATGCTGGGCCGTCTACCACTGTTTGAGAGAGGAGTTGTGTCTCAAGCTCCTGTCAACCCAGATCTTGCTTCGGGAAGGGAGAAGCGTTTTCAGGACTTCGTGTGAAAGCGTAAGGACAATGCCATAGGCTGAATGGTGAAGGAAAATGTGGGTCGAATGCGACCACCAACTAACAAGTTGTCCCCTAGGGAGGTGTGTGTCTGGAAATGGGAGGAAGCGTAAGGAACGAGCTGTACACTTAAGTCTAAGAGACAATGCTGTGGAGGAGCGGTCCTTCGACTCCCCGCCTCCTTTCCTAAGGATCGAAGCAGCTTGACGCCGAGTGTGAACGGAAGCAGAGGAAAAGCCTGCTATACCTTACTCGTGGAACCACTTTGTATGGAGGGCTTCTCTCAATGAACACCACGGCTCACGACGCTAGAAGGGTTTTCAAACGTACGTGAGTTCGCCAAAGGAAAGCCACAGACTACACTGTGCGAAACAAGTCTGTGTCAAACCGCGCCTTCGAGCTTCCATCTGGCTTCACGGGGAAAACCTAGTCACAACATGAACGTGTGGAACCCTAAACAGGCGGCGTGCACGTCGGTCTGAAGAAACACCACTGCAGAGAAACCGTGTTTCTCCCAACCTCTTCCCTGAAAATGGTAGTCTATTCCAAGGTAAGTGTGACAGCGCAAGGCATGTGCCCCATGCCTGCGCCACGGAAATAAGGAGTGGAGATTGTCTCTCCCGGTTCAAACCTTGTTCCGTGAGAAATGTTTTCAAGAGTGCGAGAGAGAGCAGAGGGAAAAGGTCACGCCTTTAAGTCTGAGAAGGAAACCCTGGAAAGCCGTACGCCTACGTATGAGCGGCATTCTGGCGCGAACGTGTGAAGGCATAAAGAATGTGTCCTGGGACGGTGCTTGACAAACCCCTTGTGAAGAAGTCTTCCCTCAGCTATCATATGGTTTCAGGAAGATAAAAGTGTTTTCCGCCGTGGGCGTGAAGGCACGAGGGACGTGCCCTAGAGTGAGCTGTCCGTTTCGAATGTGCCGCCCGTCGTTCCACGAAGAAGGGTGAGTATGGAAATGTATGATGTGAGGAAGCATAGGGAAGATTGCCTACGGGTGTTTAACTCTAAGGACAAATCTAGAGGGTTGCCGTCCGTCGACGACCAGCTCTTTCCCTACGGATGGAAGCGCCGTGTTAAAGCTTAGGGCGAGAGAAAAGAGACGGAATGCGAGATACACCACAGTGGGGAACACGTTGTGTGGAGGGCTTCTCTCCACCAAAGTCTCGGGTCACGAATTTGGAAGGGCCTTCAAATGTACGTGAGCTAGCGTCAGCAGAGCCTTCCACTGAACTCAGAGAAACGAGGCCGCGTCAAACATGATTTGGTGCTAACCCCTTGGTTCGCGAAGCGCGAAGCCTTTTGAGATATGTGTGTGAGGGTCTTGCACTCACCTCTCAAGAAACAAAACGGTAGAGCAATAGTCTTCCCACTACCATCTACAGGGAAGAAGACGGAGGAAATGTCCCACGTTAAACGTGAAGGCGCAAGTTACTGTGCCATAGAGCCCTGCTTGGGAAAGAACTTGTGTCGAAAGCTTCTCCCAACTCAGATCTTGTTTCGGGAAGATAGAAGCGCTGTCGGTACTTTGTGTGGAAACACAAGGAAAATGCCACACGCTGAATTGTGAAGAGAAATGTGGGTCGAACGTGACCACCAACACACTCGTTGTCCCCTAGAGAGGTGTGTGTCTGGAAGTGGGAGGAAGCGTAACGGACGTGCTATACACTTAACTCCAAGAAACAACGCTGTGGAGGTGCGGTCCTTCGACTGCCCTTCTTCTTTGCTAAGGAACGAAGCGGCTTGAAGCCAAGTGTGAAAGGAAACGGAGGGCAAGGAAGGGTGATATACCTCACTCGCGGCACAACTTCTGATGGAGGGCTTTTCTCAACGAACAGCATGTGTCACGAAGATAGAAGGGTTTGCGAAAGTATGTGACTTCGCCAAAGGAAAGGCATACACGAATCTCGGCGAACCACGTCTGTGTCGATCGCGACTTCGAGCTCCCATCTGGGTTCCCGAGGAATCCATAGTCACATAATGTCTGTGTGGTATCCTACTGCAGAAACACCACTGCAGAGAAACCGTGCGTCTACTATCACCTTCCCTGAAACTGGTAGACTTTTGCAATGGAAGTGGGAAATCGCAAGGAATGTGCCCCGTGCCTGTGCCACGGAAGTAACTAGTGTAAATGTCTGTCGCGATTCGAATCCTGTTCCGTGAGAAGCGTTTCCAAGAGTATGAGAGAGAGCAGATGGAAAAGGTCATGGTTTGAAGCGTGAGAAGGAGACCCGTCAGGAAAGCCATACACGTAAGTCGGGGAAGCACTTTCGCGTGACATGGTGAAGGCATCTAGAATGTGCCCTGTGACGGTGCTCGAGAAACCACTTGTGAAGAAGGCTTCCCTCAACTGCCGTATCGTTTCCGTAGGAGGAAACTGTTTTCCGTAGTGGGTGTGAAGGCATAAGGGACGTAGACGAGACTTCGCTCTCCGCTTCGAAGGTGCCTGCCGTCGTTACACGAAGAAGGATGTGTATGGAAATGGATGACTGCGGAAGCATAAGGAAGATGGCATGCGTTTGTTTAACTCTAAGAACAAGTCTCGAGGGTTCCCGTCCTTCGACTACCATCTCTTCTCGTAAGGATGCGAAGCCGCTCCTTAAACCTCGTGTGAACGAAAAGAGATGGAACGCGCGATACCGCACAGTGAGGAACACGTTGTGCGGAGGGTTTCTCTCCATTACGTCCTGTGTCATGGAGGTGGATGGGTCTTGCAATGTACGTGGGCTAGCCTCAGTAGCAGTAGTAGCCTGACACTGAATTCTGAGAAACAAGGCCATGTCAAACAGGCTTTCGCGCTAACATCGTGGTGCTTGAAGAAAGAAGCCTTTGGAGACATGTGCGTTGCTATATAAGGTAGGCGTCTTACACTCACCTCTCACGAAACCAAACTGTAGGGAACTAGTCTTTCCACTACCGCCTCCGGGGAAGAAGTTGGAAGAACTTTCCGACGTTCAAAGTGAAGGCACAAATGCTGGGCCGTCTACCACTGTTTGAGAGAGGAGTTGTGTCTCAAGCTCCTGTCAACCCAGATCTTGCTTCGGGAAGGGAGAAGCGTTTTCAGGACTTCGTGTGAAAGCGTAAGGACAATGCCATAGGCTGAATGGTGAAGGAAAATGTGGGTCGAATGCGACCACCAACTAACAAGTTGTCCCCTAGGGA
Source organism: Eumetopias jubatus (assembly GCF_037043125.1). NCBI lineage: Eukaryota > Metazoa > Chordata > Mammalia > Carnivora > Otariidae > Eumetopias > Eumetopias jubatus. Next base: position 110,407 of record NW_028275000.1, read on the forward strand.
GGTGTGTGTCTGGAAATGGGAGGAAGCGTAAGGAACGAGCTGTACACTTAAGTCTAAGAGACAATGCTGTGGAGGAGCGGTCCTTCGACTCCCCGCCTCCTTTCCTAAGGATCGAAGCAGCTTGACGCCGAGTGTGAACGGAAGCAGAGGAAAAGCCTGCTATACCTTACTCGGGGAACCACTTTGTATGGAGGGCTTCTCTCAATGAACACCACGGCTCACGACGCTAGAAGGGTTTTCAAACGTACGTGAGTTCGCCAAAGGAAAGCCACAGACTACACTGTGCGAAACAAGTCTGTGTCAAACCGCGCCTTCGAGCTTCCATCTGGCTTCACGGGGAAAACCTAGTCACAACATGAACGTGTGGAACCCTAAACAGGCGGCGTGCACGTCGGTCTGAAGAAACACCACTGCAGAGAAACCGTGTTTCTCCCAACCTCTTCCCTGAAAATGGTAGTCTATTCCAAGGTAAGTGTGACAGCGCAAGGCATGTGCCCCATGCCTGCGCCACGGAAATAAGGAGTGGAGATTGTCTCTCCCGGTTCAAACCTTGTTCCGTGAGAAATGTTTTCAAGAGTGCGAGAGAGAGCAGAGGGAAAAGGTCACGCCTTTAAGTCTGAGAAGGAAACCCTGGAAAGCCGTACGCCTACGTATGAGCGGCATTCTGGCGCGAACGTGTGAAGGCATAAAGAATGTGTCCTGGGACGGTGCTTGACAAACCCCTTGTGAAGAAGTCTTCCCTCAGCTATCATATGGTTTCAGGAAGATAAAAGTGTTTTCCGCCGTGGGCGTGAAGGCACGAGGGACGTGCCCTAGAGTGAGCTGTCCGTTTCGAATGTGCCGCCCGTCGTTCCACGAAGAAGGGTGAGTATGGAAATGTATGATGTGAGGAAGCATAGGGAAGATTGCCTACGGGTGTTTAACTCTAAGGACAAATCTAGAGGGTTGCCGTCCGTCGACGACCAGCTCTTTCCCTACGGATGGAAGCGCCGTGTTAAAGCTTAGGGCGAGAGAAAAGAGACGGAATGCGAGATACACCACAGTGGGGAACACGTTGTGTGGAGGGCTTCTCTCCACCAAAGTCTCGGGTCACGAATTTGGAAGGGCCTTCAAATGTACGTGAGCTAGCGTCAGCAGAGCCTTCCACTGAACTCAGAGAAACGAGGCCGCGTCAAACATGATTTGGTGCTAACCCCTTGGTTCGCGAAGCGCGAAGCCTTTTGAGATATGTGTGTGAGGGTCTTGCACTCACCTCTCAAGAAACAAAACGGTAGAGCAATAGTCTTCCCACTACCATCTACAGGGAAGAAGACGGAGGAAATGTCCCACGTTAAACGTGAAGGCGCAAGTTACTGTGCCATAGAGCCCTGCTTGGGAAAGAACTTGTGTCGAAAGCTTCTCCCAACTCAGATCTTGTTTCGGGAAGATAGAAGCGCTGTCGGTACTTTGTGTGGAAACACAAGGAAAATGCCACACGCTGAATTGTGAAGAGAAATGTGGGTCGAACGTGACCACCAACACACTCGTTGTCCCCTAGAGAGGTGTGTGTCTGGAAGTGGGAGGAAGCGTAACGGACGTGCTATACACTTAACTCCAAGAAACAACGCTGTGGAGGTGCGGTCCTTCGACTGCCCTTCTTCTTTGCTAAGGAACGAAGCGGCTTGAAGCCAAGTGTGAAAGGAAACGGAGGGCAAGGAAGGGTGATATACCTCACTCGCGGCACAACTTCGGATGGAGGGCTTTTCTCAACGAACAGCATGTGTCACGAAGATAGAAGGGTTTGCGAAAGTATGTGACTTCGCCAAAGGAAAGGCATACACGAATCTCGGCGAACCACGTCTGTGTCGATCGCGACTTCGAGCTTCCATCTGGGTTCCCGAGGAATCCATAGTCACATAATGTCTGTGTGGTATCCTACTGCAGAAACACCACTGCAGAGAAACCGTGCGTCTACTATCACCTTCCCTGAAACTGGTAGACTTTTGCAATGGAAGTGGGAAATCGCAAGGAATGTGCCCCGTGCCTGTGCCACGGAAGTAACTAGTGTAAATGTCTGTCGCGATTGGAATCCTGTTCCGTGAGAAGCGTTTCCAAGAGTATGAGAGAGAGCAGATGGAAAAGGTCATGGTTTGAAGCGTGAGAAGGAGACCCGTCAGGAAAGCCATACACGTAAGTCGGGGAAGCACTTTCGCGTGACATGGTGAAGGCATCTAGAATGTGCCCTGTGACGGTGCTCGAGAAACCACTTGTGAAGAAGGCTTCCCTCAACTGCCGTATCGTTTCCGTAGGAGGAAACTGTTTTCCGTAGTGGGTGTGAAGGCATAAGGGACGTAGACGAGACTTCGCTCTCCGCTTCGAAGGTGCCTGCCGTCGTTACACGAAGAAGGATGTGTATGGAAATGGATGACTGCGGAAGCATAAGGAAGATGGCATGCGTTTGTTTAACTCTAAGAACAAGTCTCGAGGGTTCCCGTCCTTCGACTACCATCTCTTCTCGTAAGGATGCGAAGCCGCTCCTTAAACCTCGTGTGAACGAAAAGAGATGGAACGCGCGATACCGCACAGTGAGGAACACGTTGTGCGGAGGGTTTCTCTCCATTACGTCCTGTGTCATGGAGGTGGATGGGTCTTGCAATGTACGTGGGCTAGCCTCAGTAGCAGTAGTAGCCTGACACTGAATTCTGAGAAACAAGGCCATGTCAAACAGGCTTTCGCGCTAACATCGTGGTGCTTGAAGAAAGAAGCCTTTGGAGACATGTGCGTTGCTATATAAGGTAGGCGTCTTACACTCACCTCTCACGAAACCAAACTGTAGGGAACTAGTCTTTCCACTACCGCCTCCGGGGAAGAAGTTGGAAGAACTTTCCGACGTTCAAAGTGAAGGCACAAATGCTGGGCCGTCTACCACTGTTTGAGAGAGGAGTTGTGTCTCAAGCTCCTGTCAACCCAGATCTTGCTTCGGGAAGGGAGAAGCGTTTTCAGGACTTCGTGTGAAAGCGTAAGGACAATGCCATAGGCTGAATGGTGAAGGAAAATGTGGGTCGAATGCGACCACCAACTAACAAGTTGTCCCCTAGGGAGGTGTGTGTCTGGAAATGGGAGGAAGCGTAAGGAACGAGCTGTACACTTAAGTCTAAGAGACAATGCTGTGGAGGAGCGGTCCTTCGACTCCCCGCCTCCTTTCCTAAGGATCGAAGCAGCTTGACGCCGAGTGTGAACGGAAGCAGAGGAAAAGCCTGCTATACCTTACTCGTGGAACCACTTTGTATGGAGGGCTTCTCTCAATGAACACCACGGCTCACGACGCTAGAAGGGTTTTCAAACGTACGTGAGTTCGCCAAAGGAAAGCCACAGACTACACTGTGCGAAACAAGTCTGTGTCAAACCGCGCCTTCGAGCTTCCATCTGGCTTCACGGGGAAAACCTAGTCACAACATGAACGTGTGGAACCCTAAACAGGCGGCGTGCACGTCGGTCTGAAGAAACACCACTGCAGAGAAACCGTGTTTCTCCCAACCTCTTCCCTGAAAATGGTAGTCTATTCCAAGGTAAGTGTGACAGCGCAAGGCATGTGCCCCATGCCTGCGCCACGGAAATAAGGAGTGGAGATTGTCTCTCCCGGTTCAAACCTTGTTCCGTGAGAAATGTTTTCAAGAGTGCGAGAGAGAGCAGAGGGAAAAGGTCACGCCTTTAAGTCTGAGAAGGAAACCCTGGAAAGCCGTACGCCTACGTATGAGCGGCATTCTGGCGCGAACGTGTGAAGGCATAAAGAATGTGTCCTGGGACGGTGCTTGACAAACCCCTTGTGAAGAAGTCTTCCCTCAGCTATCATATGGTTTCAGGAAGATAAAAGTGTTTTCCGCCGTGGGCGTGAAGGCACGAGGGACGTGCCCTAGAGTGAGCTGTCCGTTTCGAATGTGCCGCCCGTCGTTCCACGAAGAAGGGTGAGTATGGAAATGTATGATGTGAGGAAGCATAGGGAAGATTGCCTACGGGTGTTTAACTCTAAGGACAAATCTAGAGGGTTGCCGTCCGTCGACGACCAGCTCTTTCCCTACGGATGGAAGCGCCGTGTTAAAGCTTAGGGCGAGAGAAAAGAGACGGAATGCGAGATACACCACAGTGGGGAACACGTTGTGTGGAGGGCTTCTCTCCACCAAAGTCTCGGGTCACGAATTTGGAAGGGCCTTCAAATGTACGTGAGCTAGCGTCAGCAGAGCCTTCCACTGAACTCAGAGAAACGAGGCCGCGTCAAACATGATTTGGTGCTAACCCCTTGGTTCGCGAAGCGCGAAGCCTTTTGAGATATGTGTGTGAGGGTCTTGCACTCACCTCTCAAGAAACAAAACGGTAGAGCAATAGTCTTCCCACTACCATCTACAGGGAAGAAGACGGAGGAAATGTCCCACGTTAAACGTGAAGGCGCAAGTTACTGTGCCATAGAGCCCTGCTTGGGAAAGAACTTGTGTCGAAAGCTTCTCCCAACTCAGATCTTGTTTCGGGAAGATAGAAGCGCTGTCGGTACTTTGTGTGGAAACACAAGGAAAATGCCACACGCTGAATTGTGAAGAGAAATGTGGGTCGAACGTGACCACCAACACACTCGTTGTCCCCTAGAGAGGTGTGTGTCTGGAAGTGGGAGGAAGCGTAACGGACGTGCTATACACTTAACTCCAAGAAACAACGCTGTGGAGGTGCGGTCCTTCGACTGCCCTTCTTCTTTGCTAAGGAACGAAGCGGCTTGAAGCCAAGTGTGAAAGGAAACGGAGGGCAAGGAAGGGTGATATACCTCACTCGCGGCACAACTTCGGATGGAGGGCTTTTCTCAACGAACAGCATGTGTCACGAAGATAGAAGGGTTTGCGAAAGTATGTGACTTCGCCAAAGGAAAGGCATACACGAATCTCGGCGAACCACGTCTGTGTCGATCGCGACTTCGAGCTCCCATCTGGGTTCCCGAGGAATCCATAGTCACATAATGTCTGTGTGGTATCCTACTGCAGAAACACCACTGCAGAGAAACCGTGCGTCTACTATCACCTTCCCTGAAACTGGTAGACTTTTGCAATGGAAGTGGGAAATCGCAAGGAATGTGCCCCGTGCCTGTGCCACGGAAGTAACTAGTGTAAATGTCTGTCGCGATTCGAATCCTGTTCCGTGAGAAGCGTTTCCAAGAGTATGAGAGAGAGCAGATGGAAAAGGTCATGGTTTGAAGCGTGAGAAGGAGACCCGTCAGGAAAGCCATACACGTAAGTCGGGGAAGCACTTTCGCGTGACATGGTGAAGGCATCTAGAATGTGCCCTGTGACGGTGCTCGAGAAACCACTTGTGAAGAAGGCTTCCCTCAACTGCCGTATCGTTTCCGTAGGAGGAAACTGTTTTCCGTAGTGGGTGTGAAGGCATAAGGGACGTAGACGAGACTTCGCTCTCCGCTTCGAAGGTGCCTGCCGTCGTTACACGAAGAAGGATGTGTATGGAAATGGATGACTGCGGAAGCATAAGGAAGATGGCATGCGTTTGTTTAACTCTAAGAACAAGTCTCGAGGGTTCCCGTCCTTCGACTACCATCTCTTCTCGTAAGGATGCGAAGCCGCTCCTTAAACCTCGTGTGAACGAAAAGAGATGGAACGCGCGATACCGCACAGTGAGGAACACGTTGTGCGGAGGGTTTCTCTCCATTACGTCCTGTGTCATGGAGGTGGATGGGTCTTGCAATGTACGTGGGCTAGCCTCAGTAGCAGTAGTAGCCTGACACTGAATTCTGAGAAACAAGGCCATGTCAAACAGGCTTTCGCGCTAACATCGTGGTGCTTGAAGAAAGAAGCCTTTGGAGACATGTGCGTTGCTATATAAGGTAGGCGTCTTACACTCACCTCTCACGAAACCAAACTGTAGGGAACTAGTCTTTCCACTACCGCCTCCGGGGAAGAAGTTGGAAGAACTTTCCGACGTTCAAAGTGAAGGCACAAATGCTGGGCCGTCTACCACTGTTTGAGAGAGGAGTTGTGTCTCAAGCTCCTGTCAACCCAGATCTTGCTTCGGGAAGGGAGAAGCGTTTTCAGGACTTCGTGTGAAAGCGTAAGGACAATGCCATAGGCTGAATGGTGAAGGAAAATGTGGGTCGAATGCGACCACCAACTAACAAGTTGTCCCCTAGGGAGGTGTGTGTCTGGAAATGGGAGGAAGCGTAAGGAACGAGCTGTACACTTAAGTCTAAGAGACAATGCTGTGGAGGAGCCGTCCTTCGACTCCCCGCCTCCTTTCCTAAGGATCGAAGCAGCTTGACGCCGAGTGTGAACGGAAGCAGAGGAAAAGCCTGCTATACCTTACTCGGGGAACCACTTTGTATGGAGGGCTTCTCTCAATGAACACCACGGCTCACGACGCTAGAAGGGTTTTCAAACGTACGTGAGTTCGCCAAAGGAAAGCCACAGACTACACTGTGCGAAACAAGTCTGTGTCAAACCGCGCCTTCGAGCTTCCATCTGGCTTCACGGGGAAAACCTAGTCACAACATGAACGTGTGGAACCCTAAACAGGCGGCGTGCACGTCGGTCTGAAGAAACACCACTGCAGAGAAACCGTGTTTCTCCCAACCTCTTCCCTGAAAATGGTAGTCTATTCCAAGGTAAGTGTGACAGCGCAAGGCATGTGCCCCATGCCTGCGCCACGGAAATAAGGAGTGGAGATTGTCTCTCCCGGTTCAAACCTTGTTCCGTGAGAAATGTTTTCAAGAGTGCGAGAGAGAGCAGAGGGAAAAGGTCACGCCTTTAAGTCTGAGAAGGAAACCCTGGAAAGCCGTACGCCTACGTATGAGCGGCATTCTGGCGCGAACGTGTGAAGGCATAAAGAATGTGTCCTGGGACGGTGCTTGACAAACCCCTTGTGAAGAAGTCTTCCCTCAGCTATCATATGGTTTCAGGAAGATAAAAGTGTTTTCCGCCGTGGGCGTGAAGGCACGAGGGACGTGCCCTAGAGTGAGCTGTCCGTTTCGAATGTGCCGCCCGTCGTTCCACGAAGAAGGGTGAGTATGGAAATGTATGATGTGAGGAAGCATAGGGAAGATTGCCTACGGGTGTTTAACTCTAAGGACAAATCTAGAGGGTTGCCGTCCGTCGACGACCAGCTCTTTCCCTACGGATGGAAGCGCCGTGTTAAAGCTTAGGGCGAGAGAAAAGAGACGGAATGCGAGATACACCACAGTGGGGAACACGTTGTGTGGAGGGCTTCTCTCCACCAAAGTCTCGGGTCACGAATTTGGAAGGGCCTTCAAATGTACGTGAGCTAGCGTCAGCAGAGCCTTCCACTGAACTCAGAGAAACGAGGCCGCGTCAAACATGATTTGGTGCTAACCCCTTGGTTCGCGAAGCGCGAAGCCTTTTGAGATATGTGTGTGAGGGTCTTGCACTCACCTCTCAAGAAACAAAACGGTAGAGCAATAGTCTTCCCACTACCATCTACAGGGAAGAAGACGGAGGAAATGTCCCACGTTAAACGTGAAGGCGCAAGTTACTGTGCCATAGAGCCCTGCTTGGGAAAGAACTTGTGTCGAAAGCTTCTCCCAACTCAGATCTTGTTTCGGGAAGATAGAAGCGCTGTCGGTACTTTGTGTGGAAACACAAGGAAAATGCCACACGCTGAATTGTGAAGAGAAATGTGGGTCGAACGTGACCACCAACACACTCGTTGTCCCCTAGAGAGGTGTGTGTCTGGAAGTGGGAGGAAGCGTAACGGACGTGCTATACACTTAACTCCAAGAAACAACGCTGTGGAGGTGCGGTCCTTCGACTGCCCTTCTTCTTTGCTAAGGAACGAAGCGGCTTGAAGCCAAGTGTGAAAGGAAACGGAGGGCAAGGAAGGGTGATATACCTCACTCGCGGCACAACTTCGGATGGAGGGCTTTTCTCAACGAACAGCATGTGTCACGAAGATAGAAGGGTTTGCGAAAGTATGTGACTTCGCCAAAGGAAAGGCATACACGAATCTCGGCGAACCACGTCTGTGTCGATCGCGACTTCGAGCTTCCATCTGGGTTCCCGAGGAATCCATAGTCACATAATGTCTGTGTGGTATCCTACTGCAGAAACACCACTGCAGAGAAACCGTGCGTCTACTATCACCTTCCCTGAAACTGGTAGACTTTTGCAATGGAAGTGGGAAATCGCAAGGAATGTGCCCCGTGCCTGTGCCACGGAAGTAACTAGTGTAAATGTCTGTCGCGATTGGAATCCTGTTCCGTGAGAAGCGTTTCCAAGAGTATGAGAGAGAGCAGATGGAAAAGGTCATGGTTTGAAGCGTGAGAAGGAGACCCGTCAGGAAAGCCATACACGTAAGTCGGGGAAGCACTTTCGCGTGACATGGTGAAGGCATCTAGAATGTGCCCTGTGACGGTGCTCGAGAAACCACTTGTGAAGAAGGCTTCCCTCAACTGCCGTATCGTTTCCGTAGGAGGAAACTGTTTTCCGTAGTGGGTGTGAAGGCATAAGGGACGTAGACGAGACTTCGCTCTCCGCTTCGAAGGTGCCTGCCGTCGTTACACGAAGAAGGATGTGTATGGAAATGGATGACTGCGGAAGCATAAGGAAGATGGCATGCGTTTGTTTAACTCTAAGAACAAGTCTCGAGGGTTCCCGTCCTTCGACTACCATCTCTTCTCGTAAGGATGCGAAGCCGCTCCTTAAACCTCGTGTGAACGAAAAGAGATGGAACGCGCGATACCGCACAGTGAGGAACACGTTGTGCGGAGGGTTTCTCTCCATTACGTCCTGTGTCATGGAGGTGGATGGGTCTTGCAATGTACGTGGGCTAGCCTCAGTAGCAGTAGTAGCCTGACACTGAATTCTGAGAAACAAGGCCATGTCAAACAGGCTTTCGCGCTAACATCGTGGTGCTTGAAGAAAGAAGCCTTTGGAGACATGTGCGTTGCTATATAAGGTAGGCGTCTTACACTCACCTCTCACGAAACCAAACTGTAGGGAACTAGTCTTTCCACTACCGCCTCCGGGGAAGAAGTTGGAAGAACTTTCCGACGTTCAAAGTGAAGGCACAAATGCTGGGCCGTCTACCACTGTTTGAGAGAGGAGTTGTGTCTCAAGCTCCTGTCAACCCAGATCTTGCTTCGGGAAGGGAGAAGCGTTTTCAGGACTTCGTGTGAAAGCGTAAGGACAATGCCATAGGCTGAATGGTGAAGGAAAATGTGGGTCGAATGCGACCACCAACTAACAAGTTGTCCCCTAGGGAGGTGTGTGTCTGGAAATGGGAGGAAGCGTAAGGAACGAGCTGTACACTTAAGTCTAAGAGACAATGCTGTGGAGGAGCGGTCCTTCGACTCCCCGCCTCCTTTCCTAAGGATCGAAGCAGCTTGACGCCGAGTGTGAACGGAAGCAGAGGAAAAGCCTGCTATACCTTACTCGTGGAACCACTTTGTATGGAGGGCTTCTCTCAATGAACACCACGGCTCACGACGCTAGAAGGGTTTTCAAACGTACGTGAGTTCGCCAAAGGAAAGCCACAGACTACACTGTGCGAAACAAGTCTGTGTCAAACCGCGCCTTCGAGCTTCCATCTGGCTTCACGGGGAAAACCTAGTCACAACATGAACGTGTGGAACCCTAAACAGGCGGCGTGCACGTCGGTCTGAAGAAACACCACTGCAGAGAAACCGTGTTTCTCCCAACCTCTTCCCTGAAAATGGTAGTCTATTCCAAGGTAAGTGTGACAGCGCAAGGCATGTGCCCCATGCCTGCGCCACGGAAATAAGGAGTGGAGATTGTCTCTCCCGGTTCAAACCTTGTTCCGTGAGAAATGTTTTCAAGAGTGCGAGAGAGAGCAGAGGGAAAAGGTCACGCCTTTAAGTCTGAGAAGGAAACCCTGGAAAGCCGTACGCCTACGTATGAGCGGCATTCTGGCGCGAACGTGTGAAGGCATAAAGAATGTGTCCTGGGACGGTGCTTGACAAACCCCTTGTGAAGAAGTCTTCCCTCAGCTATCATATGGTTTCAGGAAGATAAAAGTGTTTTCCGCCGTGGGCGTGAAGGCACGAGGGACGTGCCCTAGAGTGAGCTGTCCGTTTCGAATGTGCCGCCCGTCGTTCCACGAAGAAGGGTGAGTATGGAAATGTATGATGTGAGGAAGCATAGGGAAGATTGCCTACGGGTGTTTAACTCTAAGGACAAATCTAGAGGGTTGCCGTCCGTCGACGACCAGCTCTTTCCCTACGGATGGAAGCGCCGTGTTAAAGCTTAGGGCGAGAGAAAAGAGACGGAATGCGAGATACACCACAGTGGGGAACACGTTGTGTGGAGGGCTTCTCTCCACCAAAGTCTCGGGTCACGAATTTGGAAGGGCCTTCAAATGTACGTGAGCTAGCGTCAGCAGAGCCTTCCACTGAACTCAGAGAAACGAGGCCGCGTCAAACATGATTTGGTGCTAACCCCTTGGTTCGCGAAGCGCGAAGCCTTTTGAGATATGTGTGTGAGGGTCTTGCACTCACCTCTCAAGAAACAAAACGGTAGAGCAATAGTCTTCCCACTACCATCTACAGGGAAGAAGACGGAGGAAATGTCCCACGTTAAACGTGAAGGCGCAAGTTACTGTGCCATAGAGCCCTGCTTGGGAAAGAACTTGTGTCGAAAGCTTCTCCCAACTCAGATCTTGTTTCGGGAAGATAGAAGCGCTGTCGGTACTTTGTGTGGAAACACAAGGAAAATGCCACACGCTGAATTGTGAAGAGAAATGTGGGTCGAACGTGACCACCAACACACTCGTTGTCCCCTAGAGAGGTGTGTGTCTGGAAGTGGGAGGAAGCGTAACGGACGTGCTATACACTTAACTCCAAGAAACAACGCTGTGGAGGTGCGGTCCTTCGACTGCCCTTCTTCTTTGCTAAGGAACGAAGCGGCTTGAAGCCAAGTGTGAAAGGAAACGGAGGGCAAGGAAGGGTGATATACCTCACTCGCGGCACAACTTCGGATGGAGGGCTTTTCTCAACGAACAGCATGTGTCACGAAGATAGAAGGGTTTGCGAAAGTATGTGACTTCGCCAAAGGAAAGGCATACACGAATCTCGGCGAACCACGTCTGTGTCGATCGCGACTTCGAGCTCCCATCTGGGTTCCCGAGGAATCCATAGTCACATAATGTCTGTGTGGTATCCTACTGCAGAAACACCACTGCAGAGAAACCGTGCGTCTACTATCACCTTCCCTGAAACTGGTAGACTTTTGCAATGGAAGTGGGAAATCGCAAGGAATGTGCCCCGTGCCTGTGCCACGGAAGTAACTAGTGTAAATGTCTGTCGCGATTCGAATCCTGTTCCGTGAGAAGCGTTTCCAAGAGTATGAGAGAGAGCAGATGGAAAAGGTCATGGTTTGAAGCGTGAGAAGGAGACCCGTCAGGAAAGCCATACACGTAAGTCGGGGAAGCACTTTCGCGTGACATGGTGAAGGCATCTAGAATGTGCCCTGTGACGGTGCTCGAGAAACCACTTGTGAAGAAGGCTTCCCTCAACTGCCGTATCGTTTCCGTAGGAGGAAACTGTTTTCCGTAGTGGGTGTGAAGGCATAAGGGACGTAGACGAGACTTCGCTCTCCGCTTCGAAGGTGCCTGCCGTCGTTACACGAAGAAGGATGTGTATGGAAATGGATGACTGCGGAAGCATAAGGAAGATGGCATGCGTTTGTTTAACTCTAAGAACAAGTCTCGAGGGTTCCCGTCCTTCGACTACCATCTCTTCTCGTAAGGATGCGAAGCCGCTCCTTAAACCTCGTGTGAACGAAAAGAGATGGAACGCGCGATACCGCACAGTGAGGAACACGTTGTGCGGAGGGTTTCTCTCCATTACGTCCTGTGTCATGGAGGTGGATGGGTCTTGCAATGTACGTGGGCTAGCCTCAGTAGCAGTAGTAGCCTGACACTGAATTCTGAGAAACAAGGCCATGTCAAACAGGCTTTCGCGCTAACATCGTGGTGCTTGAAGAAAGAAGCCTTTGGAGACATGTGCGTTGCTATATAAGGTAGGCGTCTTACACTCACCTCTCACGAAACCAAACTGTAGGGAACTAGTCTTTCCACTACCGCCTCCGGGGAAGAAGTTGGAAGAACTTTCCGACGTTCAAAGTGAAGGCACAAATGCTGGGCCGTCTACCACTGTTTGAGAGAGGAGTTGTGTCTCAAGCTCCTGTCAACCCAGATCTTGCTTCGGGAAGGGAGAAGCGTTTTCAGGACTTCGTGTGAAAGCGTAAGGACAATGCCATAGGCTGAATGGTGAAGGAAAATGTGGGTCGAATGCGACCACCAACTAACAAGTTGTCCCCTAGGGAGGTGTGTGTCTGGAAATGGGAGGAAGCGTAAGGAACGAGCTGTACACTTAAGTCTAAGAGACAATGCTGTGGAGGAGCGGTCCTTCGACTCCCCGCCTCCTTTCCTAAGGATCGAAGCAGCTTGACGCCGAGTGTGAACGGAAGCAGAGGAAAAGCCTGCTATACCTTACTCGTGGAACCACTTTGTATGGAGGGCTTCTCTCAATGAACACCACGGCTCACGACGCTAGAAGGGTTTTCAAACGTACGTGAGTTCGCCAAAGGAAAGCCACAGACTACACTGTGCGAAACAAGTCTGTGTCAAACCGCGCCTTCGAGCTTCCATCTGGCTTCACGGGGAAAACCTAGTCACAACATGAACGTGTGGAACCCTAAACAGGCGGCGTGCACGTCGGTCTGAAGAAACACCACTGCAGAGAAACCGTGTTTCTCCCAACCTCTTCCCTGAAAATGGTAGTCTATTCCAAGGTAAGTGTGACAGCGCAAGGCATGTGCCCCATGCCTGCGCCACGGAAATAAGGAGTGGAGATTGTCTCTCCCGGTTCAAACCTTGTTCCGTGAGAAATGTTTTCAAGAGTGCGAGAGAGAGCAGAGGGAAAAGGTCACGCCTTTAAGTCTGAGAAGGAAACCCTGGAAAGCCGTACGCCTACGTATGAGCGGCATTCTGGCGCGAACGTGTGAAGGCATAAAGAATGTGTCCTGGGACGGTGCTTGACAAACCCCTTGTGAAGAAGTCTTCCCTCAGCTATCATATGGTTTCAGGAAGATAAAAGTGTTTTCCGCCGTGGGCGTGAAGGCACGAGGGACGTGCCCTAGAGTGAGCTGTCCGTTTCGAATGTGCCGCCCGTCGTTCCACGAAGAAGGGTGAGTATGGAAATGTATGATGTGAGGAAGCATAGGGAAGATTGCCTACGGGTGTTTAACTCTAAGGACAAATCTAGAGGGTTGCCGTCCGTCGACGACCAGCTCTTTCCCTACGGATGGAAGCGCCGTGTTAAAGCTTAGGGCGAGAGAAAAGAGACGGAATGCGAGATACACCACAGTGGGGAACACGTTGTGTGGAGGGCTTCTCTCCACCAAAGTCTCGGGTCACGAATTTGGAAGGGCCTTCAAATGTACGTGAGCTAGCGTCAGCAGAGCCTTCCACTGAACTCAGAGAAACGAGGCCGCGTCAAACATGATTTGGTGCTAACCCCTTGGTTCGCGAAGCGCGAAGCCTTTTGAGATATGTGTGTGAGGGTCTTGCACTCACCTCTCAAGAAACAAAACGGTAGAGCAATAGTCTTCCCACTACCATCTACAGGGAAGAAGACGGAGGAAATGTCCCACGTTAAACGTGAAGGCGCAAGTTACTGTGCCATAGAGCCCTGCTTGGGAAAGAACTTGTGTCGAAAGCTTCTCCCAACTCAGATCTTGTTTCGGGAAGATAGAAGCGCTGTCGGTACTTTGTGTGGAAACACGAGGAAAATGCCACACGCTGAATTGTGAAGAGAAATGTGGGTCGAACGTGACCACCAACACACTCGTTGTCCCCTAGAGAGGTGTGTGTCTGGAAGTGGGAGGAAGCGTAACGGACGTGCTATACACTTAACTCCAAGAAACAACGCTGTGGAGGTGCGGTCCTTCGACTGCCCTTCTTCTTTGCTAAGGAACGAAGCGGCTTGAAGCCAAGTGTGAAAGGAAACGGAGGGCAAGGAAGGGTGATATACCTCACTCGCGGCACAACTTCGGATGGAGGGCTTTTCTCAACGAACAGCATGTGTCACGAAGATAGAAGGGTTTGCGAAAGTATGTGACTTCGCCAAAGGAAAGGCATACACGAATCTCGGCGAACCACGTCTGTGTCGATCGCGACTTCGAGCTCCCATCTGGGTTCCCGAGGAATCCATAGTCACATAATGTCTGTGTGGTATCCTACTGCAGAAACACCACTGCAGAGAAACCGTGCGTCTACTATCACCTTCCCTGAAACTGGTAGACTTTTGCAATGGAAGTGGGAAATCGCAAGGAATGTGCCCCGTGCCTGTGCCACGGAAGTAACTAGTGTAAATGTCTGTCGCGATTGGAATCCTGTTCCGTGAGAAGCGTTTCCAAGAGTATGAGAGAGAGCAGATGGAAAAGGTCATGGTTTGAAGCGTGAGAAGGAGACCCGTCAGGAAAGCCATACACGTAAGTCGGGGAAGCACTTTCGCGTGACATGGTGAAGGCATCTAGAATGTGCCCTGTGACGGTGCTCGAGAAACCACTTGTGAAGAAGGCTTCCCTCAACTGCCGTATCGTTTCCGTAGGAGGAAACTGTTTTCCGTAGTGGGTGTGAAGGCATAAGGGACGTAGACGAGACTTCGCTCTCCGCTTCGAAGGTGCCTGCCGTCGTTACACGAAGAAGGATGTGTATGGAAATGGATGACTGCGGAAGCATAAGGAAGATGGCATGCGTTTGTTTAACTCTAAGAACAAGTCTCGAGCGTTCCCGTCCTTCGACTACCATCTCTTCTCGTAAGGATGCGAAGCCGCTCCTTAAACCTCGTGTGAACGAAAAGAGATGGAACGCGCGATACCGCACAGTGAGGAACACGTTGTGCGGAGGGTTTCTCTCCATTACGTCCTGTGTCATGGAGGTGGATGGGTCTTGCAATGTACGTGGGCTAGCCTCAGTAGCAGTAGTAGCCTGACACTGAATTCTGAGAAACAAGGCCATGTCAAACAGGCTTTCGCGCTAACATCGTGGTGCTTGAAGAAAGAAGCCTTTGGAGACATGTGCGTTGCTATATAAGGTAGGCGTCTTACACTCACCTCTCACGAAACCAAACTGTAGGGAACTAGTCTTTCCACTACCGCCTCCGGGGAAGAAGTTGGAAGAACTTTCCGACGTTCAAAGTGAAGGCACAAATGCTGGGCCGTCTACCACTGTTTGAGAGAGGAGTTGTGTCTCAAGCTCCTGTCAACCCAGATCTTGCTTCGGGAAGGGAGAAGCGTTTTCAGGACTTCGTGTGAAAGCGTAAGGACAATGCCATAGGCTGAATGGTGAAGGAAAATGTGGGTCGAATGCGACCACCAACTAACAAGTTGTCCCCTAGGGAGGTGTGTGTCTGGAAATGGGAGGAAGCGTAAGGAACGAGCTGTACACTTAAGTCTAAGAGACAATGCTGTGGAGGAGCGGTCCTTCGACTCCCCGCCTCCTTTCCTAAGGATCGAAGCAGCTTGACGCCGAGTGTGAACGGAAGCAGAGGAAAAGCCTGCTATACCTTACTCGTGGAACCACTTTGTATGGAGGGCTTCTCTCAATGAACACCACGGCTCACGACGCTAGAAGGGTTTTCAAACGTACGTGAGTTCGCCAAAGGAAAGCCACAGACTACACTGTGCGAAACAAGTCTGTGTCAAACCGCGCCTTCGAGCTTCCATCTGGCTTCACGGGGAAAACCTAGTCACAACATGAACGTGTGGAACCCTAAACAGGCGGCGTGCACGTCGGTCTGAAGAAACACCACTGCAGAGAAACCGTGTTTCTCCCAACCTCTTCCCTGAAAATGGTAGTCTATTCCAAGGTAAGTGTGACAGCGCAAGGCATGTGCCCCATGCCTGCGCCACGGAAATAAGGAGTGGAGATTGTCTCTCCCGGTTCAAACCTTGTTCCGTGAGAAATGTTTTCAAGAGTGCGAGAGAGAGCAGAGGGAAAAGGTCACGCCTTTAAGTCTGAGAAGGAAACCCTGGAAAGCCGTACGCCTACGTATGAGCGGCATTCTGGCGCGAACGTGTGAAGGCATAAAGAATGTGTCCTGGGACGGTGCTTGACAAACCCCTTGTGAAGAAGTCTTCCCTCAGCTATCATATGGTTTCAGGAAGATAAAAGTGTTTTCCGCCGTGGGCGTGAAGGCACGAGGGACGTGCCCTAGAGTGAGCTGTCCGTTTCGAATGTGCCGCCCGTCGTTCCACGAAGAAGGGTGAGTATGGAAATGTATGATGTGAGGAAGCATAGGGAAGATTGCCTACGGGTGTTTAACTCTAAGGACAAATCTAGAGGGTTGCCGTCCGTCGACGACCAGCTCTTTCCCTACGGATGGAAGCGCCGTGTTAAAGCTTAGGGCGAGAGAAAAGAGACGGAATGCGAGATACACCACAGTGGGGAACACGTTGTGTGGAGGGCTTCTCTCCACCAAAGTCTCGGGTCACGAATTTGGAAGGGCCTTCAAATGTACGTGAGCTAGCGTCAGCAGAGCCTTCCACTGAACTCAGAGAAACGAGGCCGCGTCAAACATGATTTGGTGCTAACCCCTTGGTTCGCGAAGCGCGAAGCCTTTTGAGATATGTGTGTGAGGGTCTTGCACTCACCTCTCAAGAAACAAAACGGTAGAGCAATAGTCTTCCCACTACCATCTACAGGGAAGAAGACGGAGGAAATGTCCCACGTTAAACGTGAAGGCGCAAGTTACTGTGCCATAGAGCCCTGCTTGGGAAAGAACTTGTGTCGAAAGCTTCTCCCAACTCAGATCTTGTTTCGGGAAGATAGAAGCGCTGTCGGTACTTTGTGTGGAAACACAAGGAAAATGCCACACGCTGAATTGTGAAGAGAAATGTGGGTCGAACGTGACCACCAACACACTCGTTGTCCCCTAGAGAGGTGTGTGTCTGGAAGTGGGAGGAAGCGTAACGGACGTGCTATACACTTAACTCCAAGAAACAACGCTGTGGAGGTGCGGTCCTTCGACTGCCCTTCTTCTTTGCTAAGGAACGAAGCGGCTTGAAGCCAAGTGTGAAAGGAAACGGAGGGCAAGGAAGGGTGATATACCTCACTCGCGGCACAACTTCTGATGGAGGGCTTTTCTCAACGAACAGCATGTGTCACGAAGATAGAAGGGTTTGCGAAAGTATGTGACTTCGCCAAAGGAAAGGCATACACGAATCTCGGCGAACCACGTCTGTGTCGATCGCGACTTCGAGCTCCCATCTGGGTTCCCGAGGAATCCATAGTCACATAATGTCTGTGTGGTATCCTACTGCAGAAACACCACTGCAGAGAAACCGTGCGTCTACTATCACCTTCCCTGAAACTGGTAGACTTTTGCAATGGAAGTGGGAAATCGCAAGGAATGTGCCCCGTGCCTGTGCCACGGAAGTAACTAGTGTAAATGTCTGTCGCGATTCGAATCCTGTTCCGTGAGAAGCGTTTCCAAGAGTATGAGAGAGAGCAGATGGAAAAGGTCATGGTTTGAAGCGTGAGAAGGAGACCCGTCAGGAAAGCCATACACGTAAGTCGGGGAAGCACTTTCGCGTGACATGGTGAAGGCATCTAGAATGTGCCCTGTGACGGTGCTCGAGAAACCACTTGTGAAGAAGGCTTCCCTCAACTGCCGTATCGTTTCCGTAGGAGGAAACTGTTTTCCGTAGTGGGTGTGAAGGCATAAGGGACGTAGACGAGACTTCGCTCTCCGCTTCGAAGGTGCCTGCCGTCGTTACACGAAGAAGGATGTGTATGGAAATGGATGACTGCGGAAGCATAAGGAAGATGGCATGCGTTTGTTTAACTCTAAGAACAAGTCTCGAGGGTTCCCGTCCTTCGACTACCATCTCTTCTCGTAAGGATGCGAAGCCGCTCCTTAAACCTCGTGTGAACGAAAAGAGATGGAACGCGCGATACCGCACAGTGAGGAACACGTTGTGCGGAGGGTTTCTCTCCATTACGTCCTGTGTCATGGAGGTGGATGGGTCTTGCAATGTACGTGGGCTAGCCTCAGTAGCAGTAGTAGCCTGACACTGAATTCTGAGAAACAAGGCCATGTCAAACAGGCTTTCGCGCTAACATCGTGGTGCTTGAAGAAAGAAGCCTTTGGAGACATGTGCGTTGCTATATAAGGTAGGCGTCTTACACTCACCTCTCACGAAACCAAACTGTAGGGAACTAGTCTTTCCACTACCGCCTCCGGGGAAGAAGTTGGAAGAACTTTCCGACGTTCAAAGTGAAGGCACAAATGCTGGGCCGTCTACCACTGTTTGAGAGAGGAGTTGTGTCTCAAGCTCCTGTCAACCCAGATCTTGCTTCGGGAAGGGAGAAGCGTTTTCAGGACTTCGTGTGAAAGCGTAAGGACAATGCCATAGGCTGAATGGTGAAGGAAAATGTGGGTCGAATGCGACCACCAACTAACAAGTTGTCCCCTAGGGAGGTGTGTGTCTGGAAATGGGAGGAAGCGTAAGGAACGAGCTGTACACTTAAGTCTAAGAGACAATGCTGTGGAGGAGCGGTCCTTCGACTCCCCGCCTCCTTTCCTAAGGATCGAAGCAGCTTGACGCCGAGTGTGAACGGAAGCAGAGGAAAAGCCTGCTATACCTTACTCGTGGAACCACTTTGTATGGAGGGCTTCTCTCAATGAACACCACGGCTCACGACGCTAGAAGGGTTTTCAAACGTACGTGAGTTCGCCAAAGGAAAGCCACAGACTACACTGTGCGAAACAAGTCTGTGTCAAACCGCGCCTTCGAGCTTCCATCTGGCTTCACGGGGAAAACCTAGTCACAACATGAACGTGTGGAACCCTAAACAGGCGGCGTGCACGTCGGTCTGAAGAAACACCACTGCAGAGAAACCGTGTTTCTCCCAACCTCTTCCCTGAAAATGGTAGTCTATTCCAAGGTAAGTGTGACAGCGCAAGGCATGTGCCCCATGCCTGCGCCACGGAAATAAGGAGTGGAGATTGTCTCTCCCGGTTCAAACCTTGTTCCGTGAGAAATGTTTTCAAGAGTGCGAGAGAGAGCAGAGGGAAAAGGTCACGCCTTTAAGTCTGAGAAGGAAACCCTGGAAAGCCGTACGCCTACGTATGAGCGGCATTCTGGCGCGAACGTGTGAAGGCATAAAGAATGTGTCCTGGGACGGTGCTTGACAAACCCCTTGTGAAGAAGTCTTCCCTCAGCTATCATATGGTTTCAGGAAGATAAAAGTGTTTTCCGCCGTGGGCGTGAAGGCACGAGGGACGTGCCCTAGAGTGAGCTGTCCGTTTCGAATGTGCCGCCCGTCGTTCCACGAAGAAGGGTGAGTATGGAAATGTATGATGTGAGGAAGCATAGGGAAGATTGCCTACGGGTGTTTAACTCTAAGGACAAATCTAGAGGGTTGCCGTCCGTCGACGACCAGCTCTTTCCCTACGGATGGAAGCGCCGTGTTAAAGCTTAGGGCGAGAGAAAAGAGACGGAATGCGAGATACACCACAGTGGGGAACACGTTGTGTGGAGGGCTTCTCTCCACCAAAGTCTCGGGTCACGAATTTGGAAGGGCCTTCAAATGTACGTGAGCTAGCGTCAGCAGAGCCTTCCACTGAACTCAGAGAAACGAGGCCGCGTCAAACATGATTTGGTGCTAACCCCTTGGTTCGCGAAGCGCGAAGCCTTTTGAGATATGTGTGTGAGGGTCTTGCACTCACCTCTCAAGAAACAAAACGGTAGAGCAATAGTCTTCCCACTACCATCTACAGGGAAGAAGACGGAGGAAATGTCCCACGTTAAACGTGAAGGCGCAAGTTACTGTGCCATAGAGCCCTGCTTGGGAAAGAACTTGTGTCGAAAGCTTCTCCCAACTCAGATCTTGTTTCGGGAAGATAGAAGCGCTGTCGGTACTTTGTGTGGAAACACGAGGAAAATGCCACACGCTGAATTGTGAAGAGAAATGTGGGTCGAACGTGACCACCAACACACTCGTTGTCCCCTAGAGAGGTGTGTGTCTGGAAGTGGGAGGAAGCGTAACGGACGTGCTATACACTTAACTCCAAGAAACAACGCTGTGGAGGTGCGGTCCTTCGACTGCCCTTCTTCTTTGCTAAGGAACGAAGCGGCTTGAAGCCAAGTGTGAAAGGAAACGGAGGGCAAGGAAGGGTGATATACCTCACTCGCGGCACAACTTCTGATGGAGGGCTTTTCTCAACGAACAGCATGTGTCACGAAGATAGAAGGGTTTGCGAAAGTATGTGACTTCGCCAAAGGAAAGGCATACACGAATCTCGGCGAACCACGTCTGTGTCGATCGCGACTTCGAGCTCCCATCTGGGTTCCCGAGGAATCCATAGTCACATAATGTCTGTGTGGTATCCTACTGCAGAAACACCACTGCAGAGAAACCGTGCGTCTACTATCACCTTCCCTGAAACTGGTAGACTTTTGCAATGGAAGTGGGAAATCGCAAGGAATGTGCCCCGTGCCTGTGCCACGGAAGTAACTAGTGTAAATGTCTGTCGCGATTCGAATCCTGTTCCGTGAGAAGCGTTTCCAAGAGTATGAGAGAGAGCAGATGGAAAAGGTCATGGTTTGAAGCGTGAGAAGGAGACCCGTCAGGAAAGCCATACACGTAAGTCGGGGAAGCACTTTCGCGTGACATGGTGAAGGCATCTAGAATGTGCCCTGTGACGGTGCTCGAGAAACCACTTGTGAAGAAGGCTTCCCTCAACTGCCGTATCGTTTCCGTAGGAGGAAACTGTTTTCCGTAGTGGGTGTGAAGGCATAAGGGACGTAGACGAGACTTCGCTCTCCGCTTCGAAGGTGCCTGCCGTCGTTACACGAAGAAGGATGTGTATGGAAATGGATGACTGCGGAAGCATAAGGAAGATGGCATGCGTTTGTTTAACTCTAAGAACAAGTCTCGAGGGTTCCCGTCCTTCGACTACCATCTCTTCTCGTAAGGATGCGAAGCCGCTCCTTAAACCTCGTGTGAACGAAAAGAGATGGAACGCGCGATACCGCACAGTGAGGAACACGTTGTGCGGAGGGTTTCTCTCCATTACGTCCTGTGTCATGGAGGTGGATGGGTCTTGCAATGTACGTGGGCTAGCCTCAGTAGCAGTAGTAGCCTGACACTGAATTCTGAGAAACAAGGCCATGTCAAACAGGCTTTCGCGCTAACATCGTGGTGCTTGAAGAAAGAAGCCTTTGGAGACATGTGCGTTGCTATATAAGGTAGGCGTCTTACACTCACCTCTCACGAAACCAAACTGTAGGGAACTAGTCTTTCCACTACCGCCTCCGGGGAAGAAGTTGGAAGAACTTTCCGACGTTCAAAGTGAAGGCACAAATGCTGGGCCGTCTACCACTGTTTGAGAGAGGAGTTGTGTCTCAAGCTCCTGTCAACCCAGATCTTGCTTCGGGAAGGGAGAAGCGTTTTCAGGACTTCGTGTGAAAGCGTAAGGACAATGCCATAGGCTGAATGGTGAAGGAAAATGTGGGTCGAATGCGACCACCAACTAACAAGTTGTCCCCTAGGGAGGTGTGTGTCTGGAAATGGGAGGAAGCGTAAGGAACGAGCTGTACACTTAAGTCTAAGAGACAATGCTGTGGAGGAGCGGTCCTTCGACTCCCCGCCTCCTTTCCTAAGGATCGAAGCAGCTTGACGCCGAGTGTGAACGGAAGCAGAGGAAAAGCCTGCTATACCTTACTCGTGGAACCACTTTGTATGGAGGGCTTCTCTCAATGAACACCACGGCTCACGACGCTAGAAGGGTTTTCAAACGTACGTGAGTTCGCCAAAGGAAAGCCACAGACTACACTGTGCGAAACAAGTCTGTGTCAAACCGCGCCTTCGAGCTTCCATCTGGCTTCACGGGGAAAACCTAGTCACAACATGAACGTGTGGAACCCTAAACAGGCGGCGTGCACGTCGGTCTGAAGAAACACCACTGCAGAGAAACCGTGTTTCTCCCAACCTCTTCCCTGAAAATGGTAGTCTATTCCAAGGTAAGTGTGACAGCGCAAGGCATGTGCCCCATGCCTGCGCCACGGAAATAAGGAGTGGAGATTGTCTCTCCCGGTTCAAACCTTGTTCCGTGAGAAATGTTTTCAAGAGTGCGAGAGAGAGCAGAGGGAAAAGGTCACGCCTTTAAGTCTGAGAAGGAAACCCTGGAAAGCCGTACGCCTACGTATGAGCGGCATTCTGGCGCGAACGTGTGAAGGCATAAAGAATGTGTCCTGGGACGGTGCTTGACAAACCCCTTGTGAAGAAGTCTTCCCTCAGCTATCATATGGTTTCAGGAAGATAAAAGTGTTTTCCGCCGTGGGCGTGAAGGCACGAGGGACGTGCCCTAGAGTGAGCTGTCCGTTTCGAATGTGCCGCCCGTCGTTCCACGAAGAAGGGTGAGTATGGAAATGTATGATGTGAGGAAGCATAGGGAAGATTGCCTACGGGTGTTTAACTCTAAGGACAAATCTAGAGGGTTGCCGTCCGTCGACGACCAGCTCTTTCCCTACGGATGGAAGCGCCGTGTTAAAGCTTAGGGCGAGAGAAAAGAGACGGAATGCGAGATACACCACAGTGGGGAACACGTTGTGTGGAGGGCTTCTCTCCACCAAAGTCTCGGGTCACGAATTTGGAAGGGCCTTCAAATGTACGTGAGCTAGCGTCAGCAGAGCCTTCCACTGAACTCAGAGAAACGAGGCCGCGTCAAACATGATTTGGTGCTAACCCCTTGGTTCGCGAAGCGCGAAGCCTTTTGAGATATGTGTGTGAGGGTCTTGCACTCACCTCTCAAGAAACAAAACGGTAGAGCAATAGTCTTCCCACTACCATCTACAGGGAAGAAGACGGAGGAAATGTCCCACGTTAAACGTGAAGGCGCAAGTTACTGTGCCATAGAGCCCTGCTTGGGAAAGAACTTGTGTCGAAAGCTTCTCCCAACTCAGATCTTGTTTCGGGAAGATAGAAGCGCTGTCGGTACTTTGTGTGGAAACACGAGGAAAATGCCACACGCTGAATTGTGAAGAGAAATGTGGGTCGAACGTGACCACCAACACACTCGTTGTCCCCTAGAGAGGTGTGTGTCTGGAAGTGGGAGGAAGCGTAACGGACGTGCTATACACTTAACTCCAAGAAACAACGCTGTGGAGGTGCGGTCCTTCGACTGCCCTTCTTCTTTGCTAAGGAACGAAGCGGCTTGAAGCCAAGTGTGAAAGGAAACGGAGGGCAAGGAAGGGTGATATACCTCACTCGCGGCACAACTTCTGATGGAGGGCTTTTCTCAACGAACAGCATGTGTCACGAAGATAGAAGGGTTTGCGAAAGTATGTGACTTCGCCAAAGGAAAGGCATACACGAATCTCGGCGAACCACGTCTGTGTCGATCGCGACTTCGAGCTCCCATCTGGGTTCCCGAGGAATCCATAGTCACATAATGTCTGTGTGGTATCCTACTGCAGAAACACCACTGCAGAGAAACCGTGCGTCTACTATCACCTTCCCTGAAACTGGTAGACTTTTGCAATGGAAGTGGGAAATCGCAAGGAATGTGCCCCGTGCCTGTGCCACGGAAGTAACTAGTGTAAATGTCTGTCGCGATTGGAATCCTGTTCCGTGAGAAGCGTTTCCAAGAGTATGAGAGAGAGCAGATGGAAAAGGTCATGGTTTGAAGCGTGAGAAGGAGACCCGTCAGGAAAGCCATACACGTAAGTCGGGGAAGCACTTTCGCGTGACATGGTGAAGGCATCTAGAATGTGCCCTGTGACGGTGCTCGAGAAACCACTTGTGAAGAAGGCTTCCCTCAACTGCCGTATCGTTTCCGTAGGAGGAAACTGTTTTCCGTAGTGGGTGTGAAGGCATAAGGGACGTAGACGAGACTTCGCTCTCCGCTTCGAAGGTGCCTGCCGTCGTTACACGAAGAAGGATGTGTATGGAAATGGATGACTGCGGAAGCATAAGGAAGATGGCATGCGTTTGTTTAACTCTAAGAACAAGTCTCGAGGGTTCCCGTCCTTCGACTACCATCTCTTCTCGTAAGGATGCGAAGCCGCTCCTTAAACCTCGTGTGAACGAAAAGAGATGGAACGCGCGATACCGCACAGTGAGGAACACGTTGTGCGGAGGGTTTCTCTCCATTACGTCCTGTGTCATGGAGGTGGATGGGTCTTGCAATGTACGTGGGCTAGCCTCAGTAGCAGTAGTAGCCTGACACTGAATTCTGAGAAACAAGGCCATGTCAAACAGGCTTTCGCGCTAACATCGTGGTGCTTGAAGAAAGAAGCCTTTGGAGACATGTGCGTTGCTATATAAGGTAGGCGTCTTACACTCACCTCTCACGAAACCAAACTGTAGGGAACTAGTCTTTCCACTACCGCCTCCGGGGAAGAAGTTGGAAGAACTTTCCGACGTTCAAAGTGAAGGCACAAATGCTGGGCCGTCTACCACTGTTTGAGAGAGGAGTTGTGTCTCAAGCTCCTGTCAACCCAGATCTTGCTTCGGGAAGGGAGAAGCGTTTTCAGGACTTCGTGTGAAAGCGTAAGGACAATGCCATAGGCTGAATGGTGAAGGAAAATGTGGGTCGAATGCGACCACCAACTAACAAGTTGTCCCCTAGGGAGGTGTGTGTCTGGAAATGGGAGGAAGCGTAAGGAACGAGCTGTACACTTAAGTCTAAGAGACAATGCTGTGGAGGAGCGGTCCTTCGACTCCCCGCCTCCTTTCCTAAGGATCGAAGCAGCTTGACGCCGAGTGTGAACGGAAGCAGAGGAAAAGCCTGCTATACCTTACTCGTGGAACCACTTTGTATGGAGGGCTTCTCTCAATGAACACCACGGCTCACGACGCTAGAAGGGTTTTCAAACGTACGTGAGTTCGCCAAAGGAAAGCCACAGACTACACTGTGCGAAACAAGTCTGTGTCAAACCGCGCCTTCGAGCTTCCATCTGGCTTCACGGGGAAAACCTAGTCACAACATGAACGTGTGGAACCCTAAACAGGCGGCGTGCACGTCGGTCTGAAGAAACACCACTGCAGAGAAACCGTGTTTCTACCAACCTCTTCCCTGAAAATGGTAGTCTATTCCAAGGTAAGTGTGACAGCGCAAGGCATGTGCCCCATGCCTGCGCCACGGAAATAAGGAGTGGAGATTGTCTCTCCCGGTTCAAACCTTGTTCCGTGAGAAATGTTTTCAAGAGTGCGAGAGAGAGCAGAGGGAAAAGGTCACGCCTTTAAGTCTGAGAAGGAAACCCTGGAAAGCCGTACGCCTACGTATGAGCGGCATTCTGGCGCGAACGTGTGAAGGCATAAAGAATGTGTCCTGGGACGGTGCTTGACAAACCCCTTGTGAAGAAGTCTTCCCTCAGCTATCATATGGTTTCAGGAAGATAAAAGTGTTTTCCGCCGTGGGCGTGAAGGCACGAGGGACGTGCCCTAGAGTGAGCTGTCCGTTTCGAATGTGCCGCCCGTCGTTCCACGAAGAAGGGTGAGTATGGAAATGTATGATGTGAGGAAGCATAGGGAAGATTGCCTACGGGTGTTTAACTCTAAGGACAAATCTAGAGGGTTGCCGTCCGTCGACGACCAGCTCTTTCCCTACGGATGGAAGCGCCGTGTTAAAGCTTAGGGCGAGAGAAAAGAGACGGAATGCGAGATACACCACAGTGGGGAACACGTTGTGTGGAGGGCTTCTCTCCACCAAAGTCTCGGGTCACGAATTTGGAAGGGCCTTCAAATGTACGTGAGCTAGCGTCAGCAGAGCCTTCCACTGAACTCAGAGAAACGAGGCCGCGTCAAACATGATTTGGTGCTAACCCCTTGGTTCGCGAAGCGCGAAGCCTTTTGAGATATGTGTGTGAGGGTCTTGAACTCACCTCTCAAGAAACAAAACGGTAGAGCAATAGTCTTCCCACTACCATCTACAGGGAAGAAGACGGAGGAAATGTCCCACGTTAAACGTGAAGGCGCAAGTTACTGTGCCATAGAGCCCTGCTTGGGAAAGAACTTGTGTCGAAAGCTTCTCCCAACTCAGATCTTGTTTCGGGAAGATAGAAGCGCTGTCGGTACTTTGTGTGGAAACACGAGGAAAATGCCACACGCTGAATTGTGAAGAGAAATGTGGGTCGAACGTGACCACCAACACACTCGTTGTCCCCTAGAGAGGTGTGTGTCTGGAAGTGGGAGGAAGCGTAACGGACGTGCTATACACTTAACTCCAAGAAACAACGCTGTGGAGGTGCGGTCCTTCGACTGCCCTTCTTCTTTGCTAAGGAACGAAGCGGCTTGAAGCCAAGTGTGAAAGGAAACGGAGGGCAAGGAAGGGTGATATACCTCACTCGCGGCACAACTTCTGATGGAGGGCTTTTCTCAACGAACAGCATGTGTCACGAAGATAGAAGGGTTTGCGAAAGTATGTGACTTCGCCAAAGGAAAGGCATACACGAATCTCGGCGAACCACGTCTGTGTCGATCGCGACTTCGAGCTTCCATCTGGGTTCCCGAGGAATCCATAGTCACATAATGTCTGTGTGGTATCCTACTGCAGAAACACCACTGCAGAGAAACCGTGCGTCTACTATCACCTTCCCTGAAACTGGTAGACTTTTGCAATGGAAGTGGGAAATCGCAAGGAATGTGCCCCGTGCCTGTGCCACGGAAGTAACTAGTGTAAATGTCTGTCGCGATTGGAATCCTGTTCCGTGAGAAGCGTTTCCAAGAGTATGAGAGAGAGCAGATGGAAAAGGTCATGGTTTGAAGCGTGAGAAGGAGACCCGTCAGGAAAGCCATACACGTAAGTCGGGGAAGCACTTTCGCGTGACATGGTGAAGGCATCTAGAATGTGCCCTGTGACGGTGCTCGAGAAACCACTTGTGAAGAAGGCTTCCCTCAACTGCCGTATCGTTTCCGTAGGAGGAAACTGTTTTCCGTAGTGGGTGTGAAGGCATAAGGGACGTAGACGAGACTTCGCTCTCCGCTTCGAAGGTGCCTGCCGTCGTTACACGAAGAAGGATGTGTATGGAAATGGATGACTGCGGAAGCATAAGGAAGATGGCATGCGTTTGTTTAACTCTAAGAACAAGTCTCGAGGGTTCCCGTCCTTCGACTACCATCTCTTCTCGTAAGGATGCGAAGCCGCTCCTTAAACCTCGTGTGAACGAAAAGAGATGGAACGCGCGATACCGCACAGTGAGGAACACGTTGTGCGGAGGGTTTCTCTCCATTACGTCCTGTGTCATGGAGGTGGATGGGTCTTGCAATGTACGTGGGCTAGCCTCAGTAGCAGTAGTAGCCTGACACTGAATTCTGAGAAACAAGGCCATGTCAAACAGGCTTTCGCGCTAACATCGTGGTGCTTGAAGAAAGAAGCCTTTGGAGACATGTGCGTTGCTATATAAGGTAGGCGTCTTACACTCACCTCTCACGAAACCAAACTGTAGGGAACTAGTCTTTCCACTACCGCCTCCGGGGAAGAAGTTGGAAGAACTTTCCGACGTTCAAAGTGAAGGCACAAATGCTGGGCCGTCTACCACTGTTTGAGAGAGGAGTTGTGTCTCAAGCTCCTGTCAACCCAGATCTTGCTTCGGGAAGGGAGAAGCGTTTTCAGGACTTCGTGTGAAAGCGTAAGGACAATGCCATAGGCTGAATGGTGAAGGAAAATGTGGGTCGAATGCGACCACCAACTAACAAGTTGTCCCCTAGGGAGGTGTGTGTCTGGAAATGGGAGGAAGCGTAAGGAACGAGCTGTACACTTAAGTCTAAGAGACAATGCTGTGGAGGAGCGGTCCTTCGACTCCCCGCCTCCTTTCCTAAGGATCGAAGCAGCTTGACGCCGAGTGTGAACGGAAGCAGAGGAAAAGCCTGCTATACCTTACTCGGGGAACCACTTTGTATGGAGGGCTTCTCTCAATGAACACCACGGCTCACGACGCTAGAAGGGTTTTCAAACGTACGTGAGTTCGCCAAAGGAAAGCCACAGACTACACTGTGCGAAACAAGTCTGTGTCAAACCGCGCCTTCGAGCTTCCATCTGGCTTCACGGGGAAAACCTAGTCACAACATGAACGTGTGGAACCCTAAACAGGCGGCGTGCACGTCGGTCTGAAGAAACACCACTGCAGAGAAACCGTGTTTCTCCCAACCTCTTCCCTGAAAATGGTAGTCTATTCCAAGGTAAGTGTGACAGCGCAAGGCATGTGCCCCATGCCTGCGCCACGGAAATAAGGAGTGGAGATTGTCTCTCCCGGTTCAAACCTTGTTCCGTGAGAAATGTTTTCAAGAGTGCGAGAGAGAGCAGAGGGAAAAGGTCACGCCTTTAAGTCTGAGAAGGAAACCCTGGAAAGCCGTACGCCTACGTATGAGCGGCATTCTGGCGCGAACGTGTGAAGGCATAAAGAATGTGTCCTGGGACGGTGCTTGACAAACCCCTTGTGAAGAAGTCTTCCCTCAGCTATCATATGGTTTCAGGAAGATAAAAGTGTTTTCCGCCGTGGGCGTGAAGGCACGAGGGACGTGCCCTAGAGTGAGCTGTCCGTTTCGAATGTGCCGCCCGTCGTTCCACGAAGAAGGGTGAGTATGGAAATGTATGATGTGAGGAAGCATAGGGAAGATTGCCTACGGGTGTTTAACTCTAAGGACAAATCTAGAGGGTTGCCGTCCGTCGACGACCAGCTCTTTCCCTACGGATGGAAGCGCCGTGTTAAAGCTTAGGGCGAGAGAAAAGAGACGGAATGCGAGATACACCACAGTGGGGAACACGTTGTGTGGAGGGCTTCTCTCCACCAAAGTCTCGGGTCACGAATTTGGAAGGGCCTTCAAATGTACGTGAGCTAGCGTCAGCAGAGCCTTCCACTGAACTCAGAGAAACGAGGCCGCGTCAAACATGATTTGGTGCTAACCCCTTGGTTCGCGAAGCGCGAAGCCTTTTGAGATATGTGTGTGAGGGTCTTGCACTCACCTCTCAAGAAACAAAACGGTAGAGCAATAGTCTTCCCACTACCATCTACAGGGAAGAAGACGGAGGAAATGTCCCACGTTAAACGTGAAGGCGCAAGTTACTGTGCCATAGAGCCCTGCTTGGGAAAGAACTTGTGTCGAAAGCTTCTCCCAACTCAGATCTTGTTTCGGGAAGATAGAAGCGCTGTCGGTACTTTGTGTGGAAACACGAGGAAAATGCCACACGCTGAATTGTGAAGAGAAATGTGGGTCGAACGTGACCACCAACACACTCGTTGTCCCCTAGAGAGGTGTGTGTCTGGAAGTGGGAGGAAGCGTAACGGACGTGCTATACACTTAACTCCAAGAAACAACGCTGTGGAGGTGCGGTCCTTCGACTGCCCTTCTTCTTTGCTAAGGAACGAAGCGGCTTGAAGCCAAGTGTGAAAGGAAACGGAGGGCAAGGAAGGGTGATATACCTCACTCGCGGCACAACTTCTGATGGAGGGCTTTTCTCAACGAACAGCATGTGTCACGAAGATAGAAGGGTTTGCGAAAGTATGTGACTTCGCCAAAGGAAAGGCATACACGAATCTCGGCGAACCACGTCTGTGTCGATCGCGACTTCGAGCTTCCATCTGGGTTCCCGAGGAATCCATAGTCACATAATGTCTGTGTGGTATCCTACTGCAGAAACACCACTGCAGAGAAACCGTGCGTCTACTATCACCTTCCCTGAAACTGGTAGACTTTTGCAATGGAAGTGGGAAATCGCAAGGAATGTGCCCCGTGCCTGTGCCACGGAAGTAACTAGTGTAAATGTCTGTCGCGATTGGAATCCTGTTCCGTGAGAAGCGTTTCCAAGAGTATGAGAGAGAGCAGATGGAAAAGGTCATGGTTTGAAGCGTGAGAAGGAGACCCGTCAGGAAAGCCATACACGTAAGTCGGGGAAGCACTTTCGCGTGACATGGTGAAGGCATCTAGAATGTGCCCTGTGACGGTGCTCGAGAAACCACTTGTGAAGAAGGCTTCCCTCAACTGCCGTATCGTTTCCGTAGGAGGAAACTGTTTTCCGTAGTGGGTGTGAAGGCATAAGGGACGTAGACGAGACTTCGCTCTCCGCTTCGAAGGTGCCTGCCGTCGTTACACGAAGAAGGATGTGTATGGAAATGGATGACTGCGGAAGCATAAGGAAGATGGCATGCGTTTGTTTAACTCTAAGAACAAGTCTCGAGGGTTCCCGTCCTTCGACTACCATCTCTTCTCGTAAGGATGCGAAGCCGCTCCTTAAACCTCGTGTGAACGAAAAGAGATGGAACGCGCGATACCGCACAGTGAGGAACACGTTGTGCGGAGGGTTTCTCTCCATTACGTCCTGTGTCATGGAGGTGGATGGGTCTTGCAATGTACGTGGGCTAGCCTCAGTAGCAGTAGTAGCCTGACACTGAATTCTGAGAAACAAGGCCATGTCAAACAGGCTTTCGCGCTAACATCGTGGTGCTTGAAGAAAGAAGCCTTTGGAGACATGTGCGTTGCTATATAAGGTAGGCGTCTTACACTCACCTCTCACGAAACCAAACTGTAGGGAACTAGTCTTTCCACTACCGCCTCCGGGGAAGAAGTTGGAAGAACTTTCCGACGTTCAAAGTGAAGGCACAAATGCTGGGCCGTCTACCACTGTTTGAGAGAGGAGTTGTGTCTCAAGCTCCTGTCAACCCAGATCTTGCTTCGGGAAGGGAGAAGCGTTTTCAGGACTTCGTGTGAAAGCGTAAGGACAATGCCATAGGCTGAATGGTGAAGGAAAATGTGGGTCGAATGCGACCACCAACTAACAAGTTGTCCCCTAGGGAGGTGTGTGTCTGGAAATGGGAGGAAGCGTAAGGAACGAGCTGTACACTTAAGTCTAAGAGACAATGCTGTGGAGGAGCGGTCCTTCGACTCCCCGCCTCCTTTCCTAAGGATCGAAGCAGCTTGACGCCGAGTGTGAACGGAAGCAGAGGAAAAGCCTGCTATACCTTACTCGGGGAACCACTTTGTATGGAGGGCTTCTCTCAATGAACACCACGGCTCACGACGCTAGAAGGGTTTTCAAACGTACGTGAGTTCGCCAAAGGAAAGCCACAGACTACACTGTGCGAAACAAGTCTGTGTCAAACCGCGCCTTCGAGCTTCCATCTGGCTTCACGGGGAAAACCTAGTCACAACATGAACGTGTGGAACCCTAAACAGGCGGCGTGCACGTCGGTCTGAAGAAACACCACTGCAGAGAAACCGTGTTTCTACCAACCTCTTCCCTGAAAATGGTAGTCTATTCCAAGGTAAGTGTGACAGCGCAAGGCATGTGCCCCATGCCTGCGCCACGGAAATAAGGAGTGGAGATTGTCTCTCCCGGTTCAAACCTTGTTCCGTGAGAAATGTTTTCAAGAGTGCGAGAGAGAGCAGAGGGAAAAGGTCACGCCTTTAAGTCTGAGAAGGAAACCCTGGAAAGCCGTACGCCTACGTATGAGCGGCATTCTGGCGCGAACGTGTGAAGGCATAAAGAATGTGTCCTGGGACGGTGCTTGACAAACCCCTTGTGAAGAAGTCTTCCCTCAGCTATCATATGGTTTCAGGAAGATAAAAGTGTTTTCCGCCGTGGGCGTGAAGGCACGAGGGACGTGCCCTAGAGTGAGCTGTCCGTTTCGAATGTGCCGCCCGTCGTTCCACGAAGAAGGGTGAGTATGGAAATGTATGATGTGAGGAAGCATAGGGAAGATTGCCTACGGGTGTTTAACTCTAAGGACAAATCTAGAGGGTTGCCGTCCGTCGACGACCAGCTCTTTCCCTACGGATGGAAGCGCCGTGTTAAAGCTTAGGGCGAGAGAAAAGAGACGGAATGCGAGATACACCACAGTGGGGAACACGTTGTGTGGAGGGCTTCTCTCCACCAAAGTCTCGGGTCACGAATTTGGAAGGGCCTTCAAATGTACGTGAGCTAGCGTCAGCAGAGCCTTCCACTGAACTCAGAGAAACGAGGCCGCGTCAAACATGATTTGGTGCTAACCCCTTGGTTCGCGAAGCGCGAAGCCTTTTGAGATATGTGTGTGAGGGTCTTGCACTCACCTCTCAAGAAACAAAACGGTAGAGCAATAGTCTTCCCACTACCATCTACAGGGAAGAAGACGGAGGAAATGTCCCACGTTAAACGTGAAGGCGCAAGTTACTGTGCCATAGAGCCCTGCTTGGGAAAGAACTTGTGTCGAAAGCTTCTCCCAACTCAGATCTTGTTTCGGGAAGATAGAAGCGCTGTCGGTACTTTGTGTGGAAACACAAGGAAAATGCCACACGCTGAATTGTGAAGAGAAATGTGGGTCGAACGTGACCACCAACACACTCGTTGTCCCCTAGAGAGGTGTGTGTCTGGAAGTGGGAGGAAGCGTAACGGACGTGCTATACACTTAACTCCAAGAAACAACGCTGTGGAGGTGCGGTCCTTCGACTGCCCTTCTTCTTTGCTAAGGAACGAAGCGGCTTGAAGCCAAGTGTGAAAGGAAACGGAGGGCAAGGAAGGGTGATATACCTCACTCGCGGCACAACTTCTGATGGAGGGCTTTTCTCAACGAACAGCATGTGTCACGAAGATAGAAGGGTTTGCGAAAGTATGTGACTTCGCCAAAGGAAAGGCATACACGAATCTCGGCGAACCACGTCTGTGTCGATCGCGACTTCGAGCTTCCATCTGGGTTCCCGAGGAATCCATAGTCACATAATGTCTGTGTGGTATCCTACTGCAGAAACACCACTGCAGAGAAACCGTGCGTCTACTATCACCTTCCCTGAAACTGGTAGACTTTTGCAATGGAAGTGGGAAATCGCAAGGAATGTGCCCCGTGCCTGTGCCACGGAAGTAACTAGTGTAAATGTCTGTCGCGATTGGAATCCTGTTCCGTGAGAAGCGTTTCCAAGAGTATGAGAGAGAGCAGATGGAAAAGGTCATGGTTTGAAGCGTGAGAAGGAGACCCGTCAGGAAAGCCATACACGTAAGTCGGGGAAGCACTTTCGCGTGACATGGTGAAGGCATCTAGAATGTGCCCTGTGACGGTGCTCGAGAAACCACTTGTGAAGAAGGCTTCCCTCAACTGCCGTATCGTTTCCGTAGGAGGAAACTGTTTTCCGTAGTGGGTGTGAAGGCATAAGGGACGTAGACGAGACTTCGCTCTCCGCTTCGAAGGTGCCTGCCGTCGTTACACGAAGAAGGA
This sequence comes from Eumetopias jubatus, assembly GCF_037043125.1. Taxonomy (NCBI): domain Eukaryota; kingdom Metazoa; phylum Chordata; class Mammalia; order Carnivora; family Otariidae; genus Eumetopias; species Eumetopias jubatus. The sequence continues at coordinate 143,595 of NW_028275000.1, forward strand.
TGTGTATGGAAATGGATGACTGCGGAAGCATAAGGAAGATGGCATGCGTTTGTTTAACTCTAAGAACAAGTCTCGAGGGTTCCCGTCCTTCGACTACCATCTCTTCTCGTAAGGATGCGAAGCCGCTCCTTAAACCTCGTGTGAACGAAAAGAGATGGAACGCGCGATACCGCACAGTGAGGAACACGTTGTGCGGAGGGTTTCTCTCCATTACGTCCTGTGTCATGGAGGTGGATGGGTCTTGCAATGTACGTGGGCTAGCCTCAGTAGCAGTAGTAGCCTGACACTGAATTCTGAGAAACAAGGCCATGTCAAACAGGCTTTCGCGCTAACATCGTGGTGCTTGAAGAAAGAAGCCTTTGGAGACATGTGCGTTGCTATATAAGGTAGGCGTCTTACACTCACCTCTCACGAAACCAAACTGTAGGGAACTAGTCTTTCCACTACCGCCTCCGGGGAAGAAGTTGGAAGAACTTTCCGACGTTCAAAGTGAAGGCACAAATGCTGGGCCGTCTACCACTGTTTGAGAGAGGAGTTGTGTCTCAAGCTCCTGTCAACCCAGATCTTGCTTCGGGAAGGGAGAAGCGTTTTCAGGACTTCGTGTGAAAGCGTAAGGACAATGCCATAGGCTGAATGGTGAAGGAAAATGTGGGTCGAATGCGACCACCAACTAACAAGTTGTCCCCTAGGGAGGTGTGTGTCTGGAAATGGGAGGAAGCGTAAGGAACGAGCTGTACACTTAAGTCTAAGAGACAATGCTGTGGAGGAGCGGTCCTTCGACTCCCCGCCTCCTTTCCTAAGGATCGAAGCAGCTTGACGCCGAGTGTGAACGGAAGCAGAGGAAAAGCCTGCTATACCTTACTCGGGGAACCACTTTGTATGGAGGGCTTCTCTCAATGAACACCACGGCTCACGACGCTAGAAGGGTTTTCAAACGTACGTGAGTTCGCCAAAGGAAAGCCACAGACTACACTGTGCGAAACAAGTCTGTGTCAAACCGCGCCTTCGAGCTTCCATCTGGCTTCACGGGGAAAACCTAGTCACAACATGAACGTGTGGAACACTAAACAGGCGGCGTGCACGTCGGTCTGAAGAAACACCACTGCAGAGAAACTGTGTTTCTCCCAACCTCTTCCCTGAAAATGGTAGTCTATTCCAAGGTAAGTGTGACAGCGCAAGGCATGTGCCCCATGCCTGCGCCACGGAAATAAGGAGTGGAGATTGTCTCTCCCGGTTCAAACCTTGTTCCGTGAGAAATGTTTTCAAGAGTGCGAGAGAGAGCAGAGGGAAAAGGTCACGCCTTTAAGTCTGAGAAGGAAACCCTGGAAAGCCGTACGCCTACGTATGAGCGGCATTCTGGCGCGAACGTGTGAAGGCATAAAGAATGTGTCCTGGGACGGTGCTTGACAAACCCCTTGTGAAGAAGTCTTCCCTCAGCTATCATATGGTTTCAGGAAGATAAAAGTGTTTTCCGCCGTGGGCGTGAAGGCACGAGGGACGTGCCCTAGAGTGAGCTGTCCGTTTCGAATGTGCCGCCCGTCGTTCCACGAAGAAGGGTGAGTATGGAAATGTATGATGTGAGGAAGCATAGGGAAGATTGCCTACGGGTGTTTAACTCTAAGGACAAATCTAGAGGGTTGCCGTCCGTCGACGACCAGCTCTTTCCCTACGGATGGAAGCGCCGTGTTAAAGCTTAGGGCGAGAGAAAAGAGACGGAATGCGAGATACACCACAGTGGGGAACACGTTGTGTGGAGGGCTTCTCTCCACCAAAGTCTCGGGTCACGAATTTGGAAGGGCCTTCAAATGTACGTGAGCTAGCGTCAGCAGAGCCTTCCACTGAACTCAGAGAAACGAGGCCGCGTCAAACATGATTTGGTGCTAACCCCTTGGTTCGCGAAGCGCGAAGCCTTTTGAGATATGTGTGTGAGGGTCTTGCACTCACCTCTCAAGAAACAAAACGGTAGAGCAATAGTCTTCCCACTACCATCTACAGGGAAGAAGACGGAGGAAATGTCCCACGTTAAACGTGAAGGCGCAAGTTACTGTGCCATAGAGCCCTGCTTGGGAAAGAACTTGTGTCGAAAGCTTCTCCCAACTCAGATCTTGTTTCGGGAAGATAGAAGCGCTGTCGGTACTTTGTGTGGAAACACGAGGAAAATGCCACACGCTGAATTGTGAAGAGAAATGTGGGTCGAACGTGACCACCAACACACTCGTTGTCCCCTAGAGAGGTGTGTGTCTGGAAGTGGGAGGAAGCGTAACGGACGTGCTATACACTTAACTCCAAGAAACAACGCTGTGGAGGTGCGGTCCTTCGACTGCCCTACTTCTTTGCTAAGGAACGAAGCGGCTTGAAGCCAAGTGTGAAAGGAAACGGAGGGCAAGGAAGGGTGATATACCTCACTCGCGGCACAACTTCGGATGGAGGGCTTTTCTCAACGAACAGCATGTGTCACGAAGATAGAAGGGTTTGCGAAAGTATGTGACTTCGCCAAAGGAAAGGCATACACGAATCTCGGCGAACCACGTCTGTGTCGATCGCGACTTCGAGCTTCCATCTGGGTTCCCGAGGAATCCATAGTCACATAATGTCTGTGTGGTATCCTACTGCAGAAACACCACTGCAGAGAAACCGTGCGTCTACTATCACCTTCCCTGAAACTGGTAGACTTTTGCAATGGAAGTGGGAAATCGCAAGGAATGTGCCCCGTGCCTGTGCCACGGAAGTAACTAGTGTAAATGTCTGTCGCGATTGGAATCCTGTTCCGTGAGAAGCGTTTCCAAGAGTATGAGAGAGAGCAGATGGAAAAGGTCATGGTTTGAAGCGTGAGAAGGAGACCCGTCAGGAAAGCCATACACGTAAGTCGGGGAAGCACTTTCGCGTGACATGGTGAAGGCATCTAGAATGTGCCCTGTGACGGTGCTCGAGAAACCACTTGTGAAGAAGGCTTCCCTCAACTGCCGTATCGTTTCCGTAGGAGGAAACTGTTTTCCGTAGTGGGTGTGAAGGCATAAGGGACGTAGACGAGACTTCGCTCTCCGCTTCGAAGGTGCCTGCCGTCGTTACACGAAGAAGGATGTGTATGGAAATGGATGACTGCGGAAGCATAAGGAAGATGGCATGCGTTTGTTTAACTCTAAGAACAAGTCTCGAGGGTTCCCGTCCTTCGACTACCATCTCTTCTCGTAAGGATGCGAAGCCGCTCCTTAAACCTCGTGTGAACGAAAAGAGATGGAACGCGCGATACCGCACAGTGAGGAACACGTTGTGCGGAGGGTTTCTCTCCATTACGTCCTGTGTCATGGAGGTGGATGGGTCTTGCAATGTACGTGGGCTAGCCTCAGTAGCAGTAGTAGCCTGACACTGAATTCTGAGAAACAAGGCCATGTCAAACAGGCTTTCGCGCTAACATCGTGGTGCTTGAAGAAAGAAGCCTTTGGAGACATGTGCGTTGCTATATAAGGTAGGCGTCTTACACTCACCTCTCACGAAACCAAACTGTAGGGAACTAGTCTTTCCACTACCGCCTCCGGGGAAGAAGTTGGAAGAACTTTCCGACGTTCAAAGTGAAGGCACAAATGCTGGGCCGTCTACCACTGTTTGAGAGAGGAGTTGTGTCTCAAGCTCCTGTCAACCCAGATCTTGCTTCGGGAAGGGAGAAGCGTTTTCAGGACTTCGTGTGAAAGCGTAAGGACAATGCCATAGGCTGAATGGTGAAGGAAAATGTGGGTCGAATGCGACCACCAACTAACAAGTTGTCCCCTAGGGAGGTGTGTGTCTGGAAATGGGAGGAAGCGTAAGGAACGAGCTGTACACTTAAGTCTAAGAGACAATGCTGTGGAGGAGCGGTCCTTCGACTCCCCGCCTCCTTTCCTAAGGATCGAAGCAGCTTGACGCCGAGTGTGAACGGAAGCAGAGGAAAAGCCTGCTATACCTTACTCGTGGAACCACTTTGTATGGAGGGCTTCTCTCAATGAACACCACGGCTCACGACGCTAGAAGGGTTTTCAAACGTACGTGAGTTCGCCAAAGGAAAGCCACAGACTACACTGTGCGAAACAAGTCTGTGTCAAACCGCGCCTTCGAGCTTCCATCTGGCTTCACGGGGAAAACCTAGTCACAACATGAACGTGTGGAACCCTAAACAGGCGGCGTGCACGTCGGTCTGAAGAAACACCACTGCAGAGAAACCGTGTTTCTCCCAACCTCTTCCCTGAAAATGGTAGTCTATTCCAAGGTAAGTGTGACAGCGCAAGGCATGTGCCCCATGCCTGCGCCACGGAAATAAGGAGTGGAGATTGTCTCTCCCGGTTCAAACCTTGTTCCGTGAGAAATGTTTTCAAGAGTGCGAGAGAGAGCAGAGGGAAAAGGTCACGCCTTTAAGTCTGAGAAGGAAACCCTGGAAAGCCGTACGCCTACGTATGAGCGGCATTCTGGCGCGAACGTGTGAAGGCATAAAGAATGTGTCCTGGGACGGTGCTTGACAAACCCCTTGTGAAGAAGTCTTCCCTCAGCTATCATATGGTTTCAGGAAGATAAAAGTGTTTTCCGCCGTGGGCGTGAAGGCACGAGGGACGTGCCCTAGAGTGAGCTGTCCGTTTCGAATGTGCCGCCCGTCGTTCCACGAAGAAGGGTGAGTATGGAAATGTATGATGTGAGGAAGCATAGGGAAGATTGCCTACGGGTGTTTAACTCTAAGGACAAATCTAGAGGGTTGCCGTCCGTCGACGACCAGCTCTTTCCCTACGGATGGAAGCGCCGTGTTAAAGCTTAGGGCGAGAGAAAAGAGACGGAATGCGAGATACACCACAGTGGGGAACACGTTGTGTGGAGGGCTTCTCTCCACCAAAGTCTCGGGTCACGAATTTGGAAGGGCCTTCAAATGTACGTGAGCTAGCGTCAGCAGAGCCTTCCACTGAACTCAGAGAAACGAGGCCGCGTCAAACATGATTTGGTGCTAACCCCTTGGTTCGCGAAGCGCGAAGCCTTTTGAGATATGTGTGTGAGGGTCTTGCACTCACCTCTCAAGAAACAAAACGGTAGAGCAATAGTCTTCCCACTACCATCTACAGGGAAGAAGACGGAGGAAATGTCCCACGTTAAACGTGAAGGCGCAAGTTACTGTGCCATAGAGCCCTGCTTGGGAAAGAACTTGTGTCGAAAGCTTCTCCCAACTCAGATCTTGTTTCGGGAAGATAGAAGCGCTGTCGGTACTTTGTGTGGAAACACGAGGAAAATGCCACACGCTGAATTGTGAAGAGAAATGTGGGTCGAACGTGACCACCAACACACTCGTTGTCCCCTAGAGAGGTGTGTGTCTGGAAGTGGGAGGAAGCGTAACGGACGTGCTATACACTTAACTCCAAGAAACAACGCTGTGGAGGTGCGGTCCTTCGACTGCCCTTCTTCTTTGCTAAGGAACGAAGCGGCTTGAAGCCAAGTGTGAAAGGAAACGGAGGGCAAGGAAGGGTGATATACCTCACTCGCGGCACAACTTCGGATGGAGGGCTTTTCTCAACGAACAGCATGTGTCACGAAGATAGAAGGGTTTGCGAAAGTATGTGACTTCGCCAAAGGAAAGGCATACACGAATCTCGGCGAACCACGTCTGTGTCGATCGCGACTTCGAGCTCCCATCTGGGTTCCCGAGGAATCCATAGTCACATAATGTCTGTGTGGTATCCTACTGCAGAAACACCACTGCAGAGAAACCGTGCGTCTACTATCACCTTCCCTGAAACTGGTAGACTTTTGCAATGGAAGTGGGAAATCGCAAGGAATGTGCCCCGTGCCTGTGCCACGGAAGTAACTAGTGTAAATGTCTGTCGCGATTCGAATCCTGTTCCGTGAGAAGCGTTTCCAAGAGTATGAGAGAGAGCAGATGGAAAAGGTCATGGTTTGAAGCGTGAGAAGGAGACCCGTCAGGAAAGCCATACACGTAAGTCGGGGAAGCACTTTCGCGTGACATGGTGAAGGCATCTAGAATGTGCCCTGTGACGGTGCTCGAGAAACCACTTGTGAAGAAGGCTTCCCTCAACTGCCGTATCGTTTCCGTAGGAGGAAACTGTTTTCCGTAGTGGGTGTGAAGGCATAAGGGACGTAGACGAGACTTCGCTCTCCGCTTCGAAGGTGCCTGCCGTCGTTACACGAAGAAGGATGTGTATGGAAATGGATGACTGCGGAAGCATAAGGAAGATGGCATGCGTTTGTTTAACTCTAAGAACAAGTCTCGAGGGTTCCCGTCCTTCGACTACCATCTCTTCTCGTAAGGATGCGAAGCCGCTCCTTAAACCTCGTGTGAACGAAAAGAGATGGAACGCGCGATACCGCACAGTGAGGAACACGTTGTGCGGAGGGTTTCTCTCCATTACGTCCTGTGTCATGGAGGTGGATGGGTCTTGCAATGTACGTGGGCTAGCCTCAGTAGCAGTAGTAGCCTGACACTGAATTCTGAGAAACAAGGCCATGTCAAACAGGCTTTCGCGCTAACATCGTGGTGCTTGAAGAAAGAAGCCTTTGGAGACATGTGCGTTGCTATATAAGGTAGGCGTCTTACACTCACCTCTCACGAAACCAAACTGTAGGGAACTAGTCTTTCCACTACCGCCTCCGGGGAAGAAGTTGGAAGAACTTTCCGACGTTCAAAGTGAAGGCACAAATGCTGGGCCGTCTACCACTGTTTGAGAGAGGAGTTGTGTCTCAAGCTCCTGTCAACCCAGATCTTGCTTCGGGAAGGGAGAAGCGTTTTCAGGACTTCGTGTGAAAGCGTAAGGACAATGCCATAGGCTGAATGGTGAAGGAAAATGTGGGTCGAATGCGACCACCAACTAACAAGTTGTCCCCTAGGGAGGTGTGTGTCTGGAAATGGGAGGAAGCGTAAGGAACGAGCTGTACACTTAAGTCTAAGAGACAATGCTGTGGAGGAGCGGTCCTTCGACTCCCCGCCTCCTTTCCTAAGGATCGAAGCAGCTTGACGCCGAGTGTGAACGGAAGCAGAGGAAAAGCCTGCTATACCTTACTCGTGGAACCACTTTGTATGGAGGGCTTCTCTCAATGAACACCACGGCTCACGACGCTAGAAGGGTTTTCAAACGTACGTGAGTTCGCCAAAGGAAAGCCACAGACTACACTGTGCGAAACAAGTCTGTGTCAAACCGCGCCTTCGAGCTTCCATCTGGCTTCACGGGGAAAACCTAGTCACAACATGAACGTGTGGAACCCTAAACAGGCGGCGTGCACGTCGGTCTGAAGAAACACCACTGCAGAGAAACCGTGTTTCTCCCAACCTCTTCCCTGAAAATGGTAGTCTATTCCAAGGTAAGTGTGACAGCGCAAGGCATGTGCCCCATGCCTGCGCCACGGAAATAAGGAGTGGAGATTGTCTCTCCCGGTTCAAACCTTGTTCCGTGAGAAATGTTTTCAAGAGTGCGAGAGAGAGCAGAGGGAAAAGGTCACGCCTTTAAGTCTGAGAAGGAAACCCTGGAAAGCCGTACGCCTACGTATGAGCGGCATTCTGGCGCGAACGTGTGAAGGCATAAAGAATGTGTCCTGGGACGGTGCTTGACAAACCCCTTGTGAAGAAGTCTTCCCTCAGCTATCATATGGTTTCAGGAAGATAAAAGTGTTTTCCGCCGTGGGCGTGAAGGCACGAGGGACGTGCCCTAGAGTGAGCTGTCCGTTTCGAATGTGCCGCCCGTCGTTCCACGAAGAAGGGTGAGTATGGAAATGTATGATGTGAGGAAGCATAGGGAAGATTGCCTACGGGTGTTTAACTCTAAGGACAAATCTAGAGGGTTGCCGTCCGTCGACGACCAGCTCTTTCCCTACGGATGGAAGCGCCGTGTTAAAGCTTAGGGCGAGAGAAAAGAGACGGAATGCGAGATACACCACAGTGGGGAACACGTTGTGTGGAGGGCTTCTCTCCACCAAAGTCTCGGGTCACGAATTTGGAAGGGCCTTCAAATGTACGTGAGCTAGCGTCAGCAGAGCCTTCCACTGAACTCAGAGAAACGAGGCCGCGTCAAACATGATTTGGTGCTAACCCCTTGGTTCGCGAAGCGCGAAGCCTTTTGAGATATGTGTGTGAGGGTCTTGCACTCACCTCTCAAGAAACAAAACGGTAGAGCAATAGTCTTCCCACTACCATCTACAGGGAAGAAGACGGAGGAAATGTCCCACGTTAAACGTGAAGGCGCAAGTTACTGTGCCATAGAGCCCTGCTTGGGAAAGAACTTGTGTCGAAAGCTTCTCCCAACTCAGATCTTGTTTCGGGAAGATAGAAGCGCTGTCGGTACTTTGTGTGGAAACACGAGGAAAATGCCACACGCTGAATTGTGAAGAGAAATGTGGGTCGAACGTGACCACCAACACACTCGTTGTCCCCTAGAGAGGTGTGTGTCTGGAAGTGGGAGGAAGCGTAACGGACGTGCTATACACTTAACTCCAAGAAACAACGCTGTGGAGGTGCGGTCCTTCGACTGCCCTTCTTCTTTGCTAAGGAACGAAGCGGCTTGAAGCCAAGTGTGAAAGGAAACGGAGGGCAAGGAACGGTGATATACCTCACTCGCGGCACAACTTCGGATGGAGGGCTTTTCTCAACGAACAGCATGTGTCACGAAGATAGAAGGGTTTGCGAAAGTATGTGACTTCGCCAAAGGAAAGGCATACACGAATCTCGGCGAACCACGTCTGTGTCGATCGCGACTTCGAGCTCCCATCTGGGTTCCCGAGGAATCCATAGTCACATAATGTCTGTGTGGTATCCTACTGCAGAAACACCACTGCAGAGAAACCGTGCGTCTACTATCACCTTCCCTGAAACTGGTAGACTTTTGCAATGGAAGTGGGAAATCGCAAGGAATGTGCCCCGTGCCTGTGCCACGGAAGTAACTAGTGTAAATGTCTGTCGCGATTGGAATCCTGTTCCGTGAGAAGCGTTTCCAAGAGTATGAGAGAGAGCAGATGGAAAAGGTCATGGTTTGAAGCGTGAGAAGGAGACCCGTCAGGAAAGCCATACACGTAAGTCGGGGAAGCACTTTCGCGTGACATGGTGAAGGCATCTAGAATGTGCCCTGTGACGGTGCTCGAGAAACCACTTGTGAAGAAGGCTTCCCTCAACTGCCGTATCGTTTCCGTAGGAGGAAACTGTTTTCCGTAGTGGGTGTGAAGGCATAAGGGACGTAGACGAGACTTCGCTCTCCGCTTCGAAGGTGCCTGCCGTCGTTACACGAAGAAGGATGTGTATGGAAATGGATGACTGCGGAAGCATAAGGAAGATGGCATGCGTTTGTTTAACTCTAAGAACAAGTCTCGAGCGTTCCCGTCCTTCGACTACCATCTCTTCTCGTAAGGATGCGAAGCCGCTCCTTAAACCTCGTGTGAACGAAAAGAGATGGAACGCGCGATACCGCACAGTGAGGAACACGTTGTGCGGAGGGTTTCTCTCCATTACGTCCTGTGTCATGGAGGTGGATGGGTCTTGCAATGTACGTGGGCTAGCCTCAGTAGCAGTAGTAGCCTGACACTGAATTCTGAGAAACAAGGCCATGTCAAACAGGCTTTCGCGCTAACATCGTGGTGCTTGAAGAAAGAAGCCTTTGGAGACATGTGCGTTGCTATATAAGGTAGGCGTCTTACACTCACCTCTCACGAAACCAAACTGTAGGGAACTAGTCTTTCCACTACCGCCTCCGGGGAAGAAGTTGGAAGAACTTTCCGACGTTCAAAGTGAAGGCACAAATGCTGGGCCGTCTACCACTGTTTGAGAGAGGAGTTGTGTCTCAAGCTCCTGTCAACCCAGATCTTGCTTCGGGAAGGGAGAAGCGTTTTCAGGACTTCGTGTGAAAGCGTAAGGACAATGCCATAGGCTGAATGGTGAAGGAAAATGTGGGTCGAATGCGACCACCAACTAACAAGTTGTCCCCTAGGGAGGTGTGTGTCTGGAAATGGGAGGAAGCGTAAGGAACGAGCTGTACACTTAAGTCTAAGAGACAATGCTGTGGAGGAGCGGTCCTTCGACTCCCCGCCTCCTTTCCTAAGGATCGAAGCAGCTTGACGCCGAGTGTGAACGGAAGCAGAGGAAAAGCCTGCTATACCTTACTCGTGGAACCACTTTGTATGGAGGGCTTCTCTCAATGAACACCACGGCTCACGACGCTAGAAGGGTTTTCAAACGTACGTGAGTTCGCCAAAGGAAAGCCACAGACTACACTGTGCGAAACAAGTCTGTGTCAAACCGCGCCTTCGAGCTTCCATCTGGCTTCACGGGGAAAACCTAGTCACAACATGAACGTGTGGAACCCTAAACAGGCGGCGTGCACGTCGGTCTGAAGAAACACCACTGCAGAGAAACCGTGTTTCTCCCAACCTCTTCCCTGAAAATGGTAGTCTATTCCAAGGTAAGTGTGACAGCGCAAGGCATGTGCCCCATGCCTGCGCCACGGAAATAAGGAGTGGAGATTGTCTCTCCCGGTTCAAACCTTGTTCCGTGAGAAATGTTTTCAAGAGTGCGAGAGAGAGCAGAGGGAAAAGGTCACGCCTTTAAGTCTGAGAAGGAAACCCTGGAAAGCCGTACGCCTACGTATGAGCGGCATTCTGGCGCGAACGTGTGAAGGCATAAAGAATGTGTCCTGGGACGGTGCTTGACAAACCCCTTGTGAAGAAGTCTTCCCTCAGCTATCATATGGTTTCAGGAAGATAAAAGTGTTTTCCGCCGTGGGCGTGAAGGCACGAGGGACGTGCCCTAGAGTGAGCTGTCCGTTTCGAATGTGCCGCCCGTCGTTCCACGAAGAAGGGTGAGTATGGAAATGTATGATGTGAGGAAGCATAGGGAAGATTGCCTACGGGTGTTTAACTCTAAGGACAAATCTAGAGGGTTGCCGTCCGTCGACGACCAGCTCTTTCCCTACGGATGGAAGCGCCGTGTTAAAGCTTAGGGCGAGAGAAAAGAGACGGAATGCGAGATACACCACAGTGGGGAACACGTTGTGTGGAGGGCTTCTCTCCACCAAAGTCTCGGGTCACGAATTTGGAAGGGCCTTCAAATGTACGTGAGCTAGCGTCAGCAGAGCCTTCCACTGAACTCAGAGAAACGAGGCCGCGTCAAACATGATTTGGTGCTAACCCCTTGGTTCGCGAAGCGCGAAGCCTTTTGAGATATGTGTGTGAGGGTCTTGCACTCACCTCTCAAGAAACAAAACGGTAGAGCAATAGTCTTCCCACTACCATCTACAGGGAAGAAGACGGAGGAAATGTCCCACGTTAAACGTGAAGGCGCAAGTTACTGTGCCATAGAGCCCTGCTTGGGAAAGAACTTGTGTCGAAAGCTTCTCCCAACTCAGATCTTGTTTCGGGAAGATAGAAGCGCTGTCGGTACTTTGTGTGGAAACACGAGGAAAATGCCACACGCTGAATTGTGAAGAGAAATGTGGGTCGAACGTGACCACCAACACACTCGTTGTCCCCTAGAGAGGTGTGTGTCTGGAAGTGGGAGGAAGCGTAACGGACGTGCTATACACTTAACTCCAAGAAACAACGCTGTGGAGGTGCGGTCCTTCGACTGCCCTTCTTCTTTGCTAAGGAACGAAGCGGCTTGAAGCCAAGTGTGAAAGGAAACGGAGGGCAAGGAAGGGTGATATACCTCACTCGCGGCACAACTTCTGATGGAGGGCTTTTCTCAACGAACAGCATGTGTCACGAAGATAGAAGGGTTTGCGAAAGTATGTGACTTCGCCAAAGGAAAGGCATACACGAATCTCGGCGAACCACGTCTGTGTCGATCGCGACTTCGAGCTCCCATCTGGGTTCCCGAGGAATCCATAGTCACATAATGTCTGTGTGGTATCCTACTGCAGAAACACCACTGCAGAGAAACCGTGCGTCTACTATCACCTTCCCTGAAACTGGTAGACTTTTGCAATGGAAGTGGGAAATCGCAAGGAATGTGCCCCGTGCCTGTGCCACGGAAGTAACTAGTGTAAATGTCTGTCGCGATTGGAATCCTGTTCCGTGAGAAGCGTTTCCAAGAGTATGAGAGAGAGCAGATGGAAAAGGTCATGGTTTGAAGCGTGAGAAGGAGACCCGTCAGGAAAGCCATACACGTAAGTCGGGGAAGCACTTTCGCGTGACATGGTGAAGGCATCTAGAATGTGCCCTGTGACGGTGCTCGAGAAACCACTTGTGAAGAAGGCTTCCCTCAACTGCCGTATCGTTTCCGTAGGAGGAAACTGTTTTCCGTAGTGGGTGTGAAGGCATAAGGGACGTAGACGAGACTTCGCTCTCCGCTTCGAAGGTGCCTGCCGTCGTTACACGAAGAAGGATGTGTATGGAAATGGATGACTGCGGAAGCATAAGGAAGATGGCATGCGTTTGTTTAACTCTAAGAACAAGTCTCGAGGGTTCCCGTCCTTCGACTACCATCTCTTCTCGTAAGGATGCGAAGCCGCTCCTTAAACCTCGTGTGAACGAAAAGAGATGGAACGCGCGATACCGCACAGTGAGGAACACGTTGTGCGGAGGGTTTCTCTCCATTACGTCCTGTGTCATGGAGGTGGATGGGTCTTGCAATGTACGTGGGCTAGCCTCAGTAGCAGTAGTAGCCTGACACTGAATTCTGAGAAACAAGGCCATGTCAAACAGGCTTTCGCGCTAACATCGTGGTGCTTGAAGAAAGAAGCCTTTGGAGACATGTGCGTTGCTATATAAGGTAGGCGTCTTACACTCACCTCTCACGAAACCAAACTGTAGGGAACTAGTCTTTCCACTACCGCCTCCGGGGAAGAAGTTGGAAGAACTTTCCGACGTTCAAAGTGAAGGCACAAATGCTGGGCCGTCTACCACTGTTTGAGAGAGGAGTTGTGTCTCAAGCTCCTGTCAACCCAGATCTTGCTTCGGGAAGGGAGAAGCGTTTTCAGGACTTCGTGTGAAAGCGTAAGGACAATGCCATAGGCTGAATGGTGAAGGAAAATGTGGGTCGAATGCGACCACCAACTAACAAGTTGTCCCCTAGGGAGGTGTGTGTCTGGAAATGGGAGGAAGCGTAAGGAACGAGCTGTACACTTAAGTCTAAGAGACAATGCTGTGGAGGAGCGGTCCTTCGACTCCCCGCCTCCTTTCCTAAGGATCGAAGCAGCTTGACGCCGAGTGTGAACGGAAGCAGAGGAAAAGCCTGCTATACCTTACTCGTGGAACCACTTTGTATGGAGGGCTTCTCTCAATGAACACCACGGCTCACGACGCTAGAAGGGTTTTCAAACGTACGTGAGTTCGCCAAAGGAAAGCCACAGACTACACTGTGCGAAACAAGTCTGTGTCAAACCGCGCCTTCGAGCTTCCATCTGGCTTCACGGGGAAAACCTAGTCACAACATGAACGTGTGGAACCCTAAACAGGCGGCGTGCACGTCGGTCTGAAGAAACACCACTGCAGAGAAACCGTGTTTCTCCCAACCTCTTCCCTGAAAATGGTAGTCTATTCCAAGGTAAGTGTGACAGCGCAAGGCATGTGCCCCATGCCTGCGCCACGGAAATAAGGAGTGGAGATTGTCTCTCCCGGTTCAAACCTTGTTCCGTGAGAAATGTTTTCAAGAGTGCGAGAGAGAGCAGAGGGAAAAGGTCACGCCTTTAAGTCTGAGAAGGAAACCCTGGAAAGCCGTACGCCTACGTATGAGCGGCATTCTGGCGCGAACGTGTGAAGGCATAAAGAATGTGTCCTGGGACGGTGCTTGACAAACCCCTTGTGAAGAAGTCTTCCCTCAGCTATCATATGGTTTCAGGAAGATAAAAGTGTTTTCCGCCGTGGGCGTGAAGGCACGAGGGACGTGCCCTAGAGTGAGCTGTCCGTTTCGAATGTGCCGCCCGTCGTTCCACGAAGAAGGGTGAGTATGGAAATGTATGATGTGAGGAAGCATAGGGAAGATTGCCTACGGGTGTTTAACTCTAAGGACAAATCTAGAGGGTTGCCGTCCGTCGACGACCAGCTCTTTCCCTACGGATGGAAGCGCCGTGTTAAAGCTTAGGGCGAGAGAAAAGAGACGGAATGCGAGATACACCACAGTGGGGAACACGTTGTGTGGAGGGCTTCTCTCCACCAAAGTCTCGGGTCACGAATTTGGAAGGGCCTTCAAATGTACGTGAGCTAGCGTCAGCAGAGCCTTCCACTGAACTCAGAGAAACGAGGCCGCGTCAAACATGATTTGGTGCTAACCCCTTGGTTCGCGAAGCGCGAAGCCTTTTGAGATATGTGTGTGAGGGTCTTGCACTCACCTCTCAAGAAACAAAACGGTAGAGCAATAGTCTTCCCACTACCATCTACAGGGAAGAAGACGGAGGAAATGTCCCACGTTAAACGTGAAGGCGCAAGTTACTGTGCCATAGAGCCCTGCTTGGGAAAGAACTTGTGTCGAAAGCTTCTCCCAACTCAGATCTTGTTTCGGGAAGATAGAAGCGCTGTCGGTACTTTGTGTGGAAACACGAGGAAAATGCCACACGCTGAATTGTGAAGAGAAATGTGGGTCGAACGTGACCACCAACACACTCGTTGTCCCCTAGAGAGGTGTGTGTCTGGAAGTGGGAGGAAGCGTAACGGACGTGCTATACACTTAACTCCAAGAAACAACGCTGTGGAGGTGCGGTCCTTCGACTGCCCTTCTTCTTTGCTAAGGAACGAAGCGGCTTGAAGCCAAGTGTGAAAGGAAACGGAGGGCAAGGAAGGGTGATATACCTCACTCGCGGCACAACTTCTGATGGAGGGCTTTTCTCAACGAACAGCATGTGTCACGAAGATAGAAGGGTTTGCGAAAGTATGTGACTTCGCCAAAGGAAAGGCATACACGAATCTCGGCGAACCACGTCTGTGTCGATCGCGACTTCGAGCTCCCATCTGGGTTCCCGAGGAATCCATAGTCACATAATGTCTGTGTGGTATCCTACTGCAGAAACACCACTGCAGAGAAACCGTGCGTCTACTATCACCTTCCCTGAAACTGGTAGACTTTTGCAATGGAAGTGGGAAATCGCAAGGAATGTGCCCCGTGCCTGTGCCACGGAAGTAACTAGTGTAAATGTCTGTCGCGATTCGAATCCTGTTCCGTGAGAAGCGTTTCCAAGAGTATGAGAGAGAGCAGATGGAAAAGGTCATGGTTTGAAGCGTGAGAAGGAGACCCGTCAGGAAAGCCATACACGTAAGTCGGGGAAGCACTTTCGCGTGACATGGTGAAGGCATCTAGAATGTGCCCTGTGACGGTGCTCGAGAAACCACTTGTGAAGAAGGCTTCCCTCAACTGCCGTATCGTTTCCGTAGGAGGAAACTGTTTTCCGTAGTGGGTGTGAAGGCATAAGGGACGTAGACGAGACTTCGCTCTCCGCTTCGAAGGTGCCTGCCGTCGTTACACGAAGAAGGATGTGTATGGAAATGGATGACTGCGGAAGCATAAGGAAGATGGCATGCGTTTGTTTAACTCTAAGAACAAGTCTCGAGGGTTCCCGTCCTTCGACTACCATCTCTTCTCGTAAGGATGCGAAGCCGCTCCTTAAACCTCGTGTGAACGAAAAGAGATGGAACGCGCGATACCGCACAGTGAGGAACACGTTGTGCGGAGGGTTTCTCTCCATTACGTCCTGTGTCATGGAGGTGGATGGGTCTTGCAATGTACGTGGGCTAGCCTCAGTAGCAGTAGTAGCCTGACACTGAATTCTGAGAAACAAGGCCATGTCAAACAGGCTTTCGCGCTAACATCGTGGTGCTTGAAGAAAGAAGCCTTTGGAGACATGTGCGTTGCTATATAAGGTAGGCGTCTTACACTCACCTCTCACGAAACCAAACTGTAGGGAACTAGTCTTTCCACTACCGCCTCCGGGGAAGAAGTTGGAAGAACTTTCCGACGTTCAAAGTGAAGGCACAAATGCTGGGCCGTCTACCACTGTTTGAGAGAGGAGTTGTGTCTCAAGCTCCTGTCAACCCAGATCTTGCTTCGGGAAGGGAGAAGCGTTTTCAGGACTTCGTGTGAAAGCGTAAGGACAATGCCATAGGCTGAATGGTGAAGGAAAATGTGGGTCGAATGCGACCACCAACTAACAAGTTGTCCCCTAGGGAGGTGTGTGTCTGGAAATGGGAGGAAGCGTAAGGAACGAGCTGTACACTTAAGTCTAAGAGACAATGCTGTGGAGGAGCGGTCCTTCGACTCCCCGCCTCCTTTCCTAAGGATCGAAGCAGCTTGACGCCGAGTGTGAACGGAAGCAGAGGAAAAGCCTGCTATACCTTACTCGTGGAACCACTTTGTATGGAGGGCTTCTCTCAATGAACACCACGGCTCACGACGCTAGAAGGGTTTTCAAACGTACGTGAGTTCGCCAAAGGAAAGCCACAGACTACACTGTGCGAAACAAGTCTGTGTCAAACCGCGCCTTCGAGCTTCCATCTGGCTTCACGGGGAAAACCTAGTCACAACATGAACGTGTGGAACCCTAAACAGGCGGCGTGCACGTCGGTCTGAAGAAACACCACTGCAGAGAAACCGTGTTTCTCCCAACCTCTTCCCTGAAAATGGTAGTCTATTCCAAGGTAAGTGTGACAGCGCAAGGCATGTGCCCCATGCCTGCGCCACGGAAATAAGGAGTGGAGATTGTCTCTCCCGGTTCAAACCTTGTTCCGTGAGAAATGTTTTCAAGAGTGCGAGAGAGAGCAGAGGGAAAAGGTCACGCCTTTAAGTCTGAGAAGGAAACCCTGGAAAGCCGTACGCCTACGTATGAGCGGCATTCTGGCGCGAACGTGTGAAGGCATAAAGAATGTGTCCTGGGACGGTGCTTGACAAACCCCTTGTGAAGAAGTCTTCCCTCAGCTATCATCTGGTTTCAGGAAGATAAAAGTGTTTTCCGCCGTGGGCGTGAAGGCACGAGGGACGTGCCCTAGAGTGAGCTGTCCGTTTCGAATGTGCCGCCCGTCGTTCCACGAAGAAGGGTGAGTATGGAAATGTATGATGTGAGGAAGCATAGGGAAGATTGCCTACGGGTGTTTAACTCTACGGACAAATCTAGAGGGTTGCCGTCCGTCGACGACCAGCTCTTTCCCTACGGATGGAAGCGCCGTGTTAAAGCTTAGGGCGAGAGAAAAGAGACGGAATGCGAGATACACCACAGTGGGGAACACGTTGTGTGGAGGGCTTCTCTCCACCAAAGTCTCGGGTCACGAATTTGGAAGGGCCTTCAAATGTACGTGAGCTAGCGTCAGCAGAGCCTTCCACTGAACTCAGAGAAACGAGGCCGCGTCAAACATGATTTGGTGCTAACCCCTTGGTTCGCGAAGCGCGAAGCCTTTTGAGATATGTGTGTGAGGGTCTTGCACTCACCTCTCAAGAAACAAAACGGTAGAGCAATAGTCTTCCCACTACCATCTACAGGGAAGAAGACGGAGGAAATGTCCCACGTTAAACGTGAAGGCGCAAGTTACTGTGCCATAGAGCCCTGCTTGGGAAAGAACTTGTGTCGAAAGCTTCTCCCAACTCAGATCTTGTTTCGGGAAGATAGAAGCGCTGTCGGTACTTTGTGTGGAAACACGAGGAAAATGCCACACGCTGAATTGTGAAGAGAAATGTGGGTCGAACGTGACCACCAACACACTCGTTGTCCCCTAGAGAGGTGTGTGTCTGGAAGTGGGAGGAAGCGTAACGGACGTGCTATACACTTAACTCCAAGAAACAACGCTGTGGAGGTGCGGTCCTTCGACTGCCCTTCTTCTTTGCTAAGGAACGAAGCGGCTTGAAGCCAAGTGTGAAAGGAAACGGAGGGCAAGGAAGGGTGATATACCTCACTCGCGGCACAACTTCTGATGGAGGGCTTTTCTCAACGAACAGCATGTGTCACGAAGATAGAAGGGTTTGCGAAAGTATGTGACTTCGCCAAAGGAAAGGCATACACGAATCTCGGCGAACCACGTCTGTGTCGATCGCGACTTCGAGCTCCCATCTGGGTTCCCGAGGAATCCATAGTCACATAATGTCTGTGTGGTATCCTACTGCAGAAACACCACTGCAGAGAAACCGTGCGTCTACTATCACCTTCCCTGAAACTGGTAGACTTTTGCAATGGAAGTGGGAAATCGCAAGGAATGTGCCCCGTGCCTGTGCCACGGAAGTAACTAGTGTAAATGTCTGTCGCGATTGGAATCCTGTTCCGTGAGAAGCGTTTCCAAGAGTATGAGAGAGAGCAGATGGAAAAGGTCATGGTTTGAAGCGTGAGAAGGAGACCCGTCAGGAAAGCCATACACGTAAGTCGGGGAAGCACTTTCGCGTGACATGGTGAAGGCATCTAGAATGTGCCCTGTGACGGTGCTCGAGAAACCACTTGTGAAGAAGGCTTCCCTCAACTGCCGTATCGTTTCCGTAGGAGGAAACTGTTTTCCGTAGTGGGTGTGAAGGCATAAGGGACGTAGACGAGACTTCGCTCTCCGCTTCGAAGGTGCCTGCCGTCGTTACACGAAGAAGGATGTGTATGGAAATGGATGACTGCGGAAGCATAAGGAAGATGGCATGCGTTTGTTTAACTCTAAGAACAAGTCTCGAGGGTTCCCGTCCTTCGACTACCATCTCTTCTCGTAAGGATGCGAAGCCGCTCCTTAAACCTCGTGTGAACGAAAAGAGATGGAACGCGCGATACCGCACAGTGAGGAACACGTTGTGCGGAGGGTTTCTCTCCATTACGTCCTGTGTCATGGAGGTGGATGGGTCTTGCAATGTACGTGGGCTAGCCTCAGTAGCAGTAGTAGCCTGACACTGAATTCTGAGAAACAAGGCCATGTCAAACAGGCTTTCGCGCTAACATCGTGGTGCTTGAAGAAAGAAGCCTTTGGAGACATGTGCGTTGCTATATAAGGTAGGCGTCTTACACTCACCTCTCACGAAACCAAACTGTAGGGAACTAGTCTTTCCACTACCGCCTCCGGGGAAGAAGTTGGAAGAACTTTCCGACGTTCAAAGTGAAGGCACAAATGCTGGGCCGTCTACCACTGTTTGAGAGAGGAGTTGTGTCTCAAGCTCCTGTCAACCCAGATCTTGCTTCGGGAAGGGAGAAGCGTTTTCAGGACTTCGTGTGAAAGCGTAAGGACAATGCCATAGGCTGAATGGTGAAGGAAAATGTGGGTCGAATGCGACCACCAACTAACAAGTTGTCCCCTAGGGAGGTGTGTGTCTGGAAATGGGAGGAAGCGTAAGGAACGAGCTGTACACTTAAGTCTAAGAGACAATGCTGTGGAGGAGCGGTCCTTCGACTCCCCGCCTCCTTTCCTAAGGATCGAAGCAGCTTGACGCCGAGTGTGAACGGAAGCAGAGGAAAAGCCTGCTATACCTTACTCGTGGAACCACTTTGTATGGAGGGCTTCTCTCAATGAACACCACGGCTCACGACGCTAGAAGGGTTTTCAAACGTACGTGAGTTCGCCAAAGGAAAGCCACAGACTACACTGTGCGAAACAAGTCTGTGTCAAACCGCGCCTTCGAGCTTCCATCTGGCTTCACGGGGAAAACCTAGTCACAACATGAACGTGTGGAACCCTAAACAGGCGGCGTGCACGTCGGTCTGAAGAAACACCACTGCAGAGAAACCGTGTTTCTACCAACCTCTTCCCTGAAAATGGTAGTCTATTCCAAGGTAAGTGTGACAGCGCAAGGCATGTGCCCCATGCCTGCGCCACGGAAATAAGGAGTGGAGATTGTCTCTCCCGGTTCAAACCTTGTTCCGTGAGAAATGTTTTCAAGAGTGCGAGAGAGAGCAGAGGGAAAAGGTCACGCCTTTAAGTCTGAGAAGGAAACCCTGGAAAGCCGTACGCCTACGTATGAGCGGCATTCTGGCGCGAACGTGTGAAGGCATAAAGAATGTGTCCTGGGACGGTGCTTGACAAACCCCTTGTGAAGAAGTCTTCCCTCAGCTATCATATGGTTTCAGGAAGATAAAAGTGTTTTCCGCCGTGGGCGTGAAGGCACGAGGGACGTGCCCTAGAGTGAGCTGTCCGTTTCGAATGTGCCGCCCGTCGTTCCACGAAGAAGGGTGAGTATGGAAATGTATGATGTGAGGAAGCATAGGGAAGATTGCCTACGGGTGTTTAACTCTAAGGACAAATCTAGAGGGTTGCCGTCCGTCGACGACCAGCTCTTTCCCTACGGATGGAAGCGCCGTGTTAAAGCTTAGGGCGAGAGAAAAGAGACGGAATGCGAGATACACCACAGTGGGGAACACGTTGTGTGGAGGGCTTCTCTCCACCAAAGTCTCGGGTCACGAATTTGGAAGGGCCTTCAAATGTACGTGAGCTAGCGTCAGCAGAGCCTTCCACTGAACTCAGAGAAACGAGGCCGCGTCAAACATGATTTGGTGCTAACCCCTTGGTTCGCGAAGCGCGAAGCCTTTTGAGATATGTGTGTGAGGGTCTTGCACTCACCTCTCAAGAAACAAAACGGTAGAGCAATAGTCTTCCCACTACCATCTACAGGGAAGAAGACGGAGGAAATGTCCCACGTTAAACGTGAAGGCGCAAGTTACTGTGCCATAGAGCCCTGCTTGGGAAAGAACTTGTGTCGAAAGCTTCTCCCAACTCAGATCTTGTTTCGGGAAGATAGAAGCGCTGTCGGTACTTTGTGTGGAAACACAAGGAAAATGCCACACGCTGAATTGTGAAGAGAAATGTGGGTCGAACGTGACCACCAACACACTCGTTGTCCCCTAGAGAGGTGTGTGTCTGGAAGTGGGAGGAAGCGTAACGGACGTGCTATACACTTAACTCCAAGAAACAACGCTGTGGAGGTGCGGTCCTTCGACTGCCCTTCTTCTTTGCTAAGGAACGAAGCGGCTTGAAGCCAAGTGTGAAAGGAAACGGAGGGCAAGGAAGGGTGATATACCTCACTCGCGGCACAACTTCTGATGGAGGGCTTTTCTCAACGAACAGCATGTGTCACGAAGATAGAAGGGTTTGCGAAAGTATGTGACTTCGCCAAAGGAAAGGCATACACGAATCTCGGCGAACCACGTCTGTGTCGATCGCGACTTCGAGCTTCCATCTGGGTTCCCGAGGAATCCATAGTCACATAATGTCTGTGTGGTATCCTACTGCAGAAACACCACTGCAGAGAAACCGTGCGTCTACTATCACCTTCCCTGAAACTGGTAGACTTTTGCAATGGAAGTGGGAAATCGCAAGGAATGTGCCCCGTGCCTGTGCCACGGAAGTAACTAGTGTAAATGTCTGTCGCGATTGGAATCCTGTTCCGTGAGAAGCGTTTCCAAGAGTATGAGAGAGAGCAGATGGAAAAGGTCATGGTTTGAAGCGTGAGAAGGAGACCCGTCAGGAAAGCCATACACGTAAGTCGGGGAAGCACTTTCGCGTGACATGGTGAAGGCATCTAGAATGTGCCCTGTGACGGTGCTCGAGAAACCACTTGTGAAGAAGGCTTCCCTCAACTGCCGTATCGTTTCCGTAGGAGGAAACTGTTTTCCGTAGTGGGTGTGAAGGCATAAGGGCCGTAGACGAGACTTCGCTCTCCGCTTCGAAGGTGCCTGCCGTCGTTACACGAAGAAGGATGTGTATGGAAATGGATGACTGCGGAAGCATAAGGAAGATGGCATGCGTTTGTTTAACTCTAAGAACAAGTCTCGAGGGTTCCCGTCCTTCGACTACCATCTCTTCTCGTAAGGATGCGAAGCCGCTCCTTAAACCTCGTGTGAACGAAAAGAGATGGAACGCGCGATACCGCACAGTGAGGAACACGTTGTGCGGAGGGTTTCTCTCCATTACGTCCTGTGTCATGGAGGTGGATGGGTCTTGCAATGTACGTGGGCTAGCCTCAGTAGCAGTAGTAGCCTGACACTGAATTCTGAGAAACAAGGCCATGTCAAACAGGCTTTCGCGCTAACATCGTGGTGCTTGAAGAAAGAAGCCTTTGGAGACATGTGCGTTGCTATATAAGGTAGGCGTCTTACACTCACCTCTCACGAAACCAAACTGTAGGGAACTAGTCTTTCCACTACCGCCTCCGGGGAAGAAGTTGGAAGAACTTTCCGACGTTCAAAGTGAAGGCACAAATGCTGGGCCGTCTACCACTGTTTGAGAGAGGAGTTGTGTCTCAAGCTCCTGTCAACCCAGATCTTGCTTCGGGAAGGGAGAAGCGTTTTCAGGACTTCGTGTGAAAGCGTAAGGACAATGCCATAGGCTGAATGGTGAAGGAAAATGTGGGTCGAATGCGACCACCAACTAACAAGTTGTCCCCTAGGGAGGTGTGTGTCTGGAAATGGGAGGAAGCGTAAGGAACGAGCTGTACACTTAAGTCTAAGAGACAATGCTGTGGAGGAGCGGTCCTTCGACTCCCCGCCTCCTTTCCTAAGGATCGAAGCAGCTTGACGCCGAGTGTGAACGGAAGCAGAGGAAAAGCCTGCTATACCTTACTCGGGGAACCACTTTGTATGGAGGGCTTCTCTCAATGAACACCACGGCTCACGACGCTAGAAGGGTTTTCAAACGTACGTGAGTTCGCCAAAGGAAAGCCACAGACTACACTGTGCGAAACAAGTCTGTGTCAAACCGCGCCTTCGAGCTTCCATCTGGCTTCACGGGGAAAACCTAGTCACAACATGAACGTGTGGAACCCTAAACAGGCGGCGTGCACGTCGGTCTGAAGAAACACCACTGCAGAGAAACCGTGTTTCTCCCAACCTCTTCCCTGAAAATGGTAGTCTATTCCAAGGTAAGTGTGACAGCGCAAGGCATGTGCCCCATGCCTGCGCCACGGAAATAAGGAGTGGAGATTGTCTCTCCCGGTTCAAACCTTGTTCCGTGAGAAATGTTTTCAAGAGTGCGAGAGAGAGCAGAGGGAAAAGGTCACGCCTTTAAGTCTGAGAAGGAAACCCTGGAAAGCCGTACGCCTACGTATGAGCGGCATTCTGGCGCGAACGTGTGAAGGCATAAAGAATGTGTCCTGGGACGGTGCTTGACAAACCCCTTGTGAAGAAGTCTTCCCTCAGCTATCATATGGTTTCAGGAAGATAAAAGTGTTTTCCGCCGTGGGCGTGAAGGCACGAGGGACGTGCCCTAGAGTGAGCTGTCCGTTTCGAATGTGCCGCCCGTCGTTCCACGAAGAAGGGTGAGTATGGAAATGTATGATGTGAGGAAGCATAGGGAAGATTGCCTACGGGTGTTTAACTCTAAGGACAAATCTAGAGGGTTGCCGTCCGTCGACGACCAGCTCTTTCCCTACGGATGGAAGCGCCGTGTTAAAGCTTAGGGCGAGAGAAAAGAGACGGAATGCGAGATACACCACAGTGGGGAACACGTTGTGTGGAGGGCTTCTCTCCACCAAAGTCTCGGGTCACGAATTTGGAAGGGCCTTCAAATGTACGTGAGCTAGCGTCAGCAGAGCCTTCCACTGAACTCAGAGAAACGAGGCCGCGTCAAACATGATTTGGTGCTAACCCCTTGGTTCGCGAAGCGCGAAGCCTTTTGAGATATGTGTGTGAGGGTCTTGCACTCACCTCTCAAGAAACAAAACGGTAGAGCAATAGTCTTCCCACTACCATCTACAGGGAAGAAGACGGAGGAAATGTCCCACGTTAAACGTGAAGGCGCAAGTTACTGTGCCATAGAGCCCTGCTTGGGAAAGAACTTGTGTCGAAAGCTTCTCCCAACTCAGATCTTGTTTCGGGAAGATAGAAGCGCTGTCGGTACTTTGTGTGGAAACACGAGGAAAATGCCACACGCTGAATTGTGAAGAGAAATGTGGGTCGAACGTGACCACCAACACACTCGTTGTCCCCTAGAGAGGTGTGTGTCTGGAAGTGGGAGGAAGCGTAACGGACGTGCTATACACTTAACTCCAAGAAACAACGCTGTGGAGGTGCGGTCCTTCGACTGCCCTTCTTCTTTGCTAAGGAACGAAGCGGCTTGAAGCCAAGTGTGAAAGGAAACGGAGGGCAAGGAAGGGTGATATACCTCACTCGCGGCACAACTTCTGATGGAGGGCTTTTCTCAACGAACAGCATGTGTCACGAAGATAGAAGGGTTTGCGAAAGTATGTGACTTCGCCAAAGGAAAGGCATACACGAATCTCGGCGAACCACGTCTGTGTCGATCGCGACTTCGAGCTTCCATCTGGGTTCCCGAGGAATCCATAGTCACATAATGTCTGTGTGGTATCCTACTGCAGAAACACCACTGCAGAGAAACCGTGCGTCTACTATCACCTTCCCTGAAACTGGTAGACTTTTGCAATGGAAGTGGGAAATCGCAAGGAATGTGCCCCGTGCCTGTGCCACGGAAGTAACTAGTGTAAATGTCTGTCGCGATTGGAATCCTGTTCCGTGAGAAGCGTTTCCAAGAGTATGAGAGAGAGCAGATGGAAAAGGTCATGGTTTGAAGCGTGAGAAGGAGACCCGTCAGGAAAGCCATACACGTAAGTCGGGGAAGCACTTTCGCGTGACATGGTGAAGGCATCTAGAATGTGCCCTGTGACGGTGCTCGAGAAACCACTTGTGAAGAAGGCTTCCCTCAACTGCCGTATCGTTTCCGTAGGAGGAAACTGTTTTCCGTAGTGGGTGTGAAGGCATAAGGGACGTAGACGAGACTTCGCTCTCCGCTTCGAAGGTGCCTGCCGTCGTTACACGAAGAAGGATGTGTATGGAAATGGATGACTGCGGAAGCATAAGGAAGATGGCATGCGTTTGTTTAACTCTAAGAACAAGTCTCGAGGGTTCCCGTCCTTCGACTACCATCTCTTCTCGTAAGGATGCGAAGCCGCTCCTTAAACCTCGTGTGAACGAAAAGAGATGGAACGCGCGATACCGCACAGTGAGGAACACGTTGTGCGGAGGGTTTCTCTCCATTACGTCCTGTGTCATGGAGGTGGATGGGTCTTGCAATGTACGTGGGCTAGCCTCAGTAGCAGTAGTAGCCTGACACTGAATTCTGAGAAACAAGGCCATGTCAAACAGGCTTTCGCGCTAACATCGTGGTGCTTGAAGAAAGAAGCCTTTGGAGACATGTGCGTTGCTATATAAGGTAGGCGTCTTACACTCACCTCTCACGAAACCAAACTGTAGGGAACTAGTCTTTCCACTACCGCCTCCGGGGAAGAAGTTGGAAGAACTTTCCGACGTTCAAAGTGAAGGCACAAATGCTGGGCCGTCTACCACTGTTTGAGAGAGGAGTTGTGTCTCAAGCTCCTGTCAACCCAGATCTTGCTTCGGGAAGGGAGAAGCGTTTTCAGGACTTCGTGTGAAAGCGTAAGGACAATGCCATAGGCTGAATGGTGAAGGAAAATGTGGGTCGAATGCGACCACCAACTAACAAGTTGTCCCCTAGGGAGGTGTGTGTCTGGAAATGGGAGGAAGCGTAAGGAACGAGCTGTACACTTAAGTCTAAGAGACAATGCTGTGGAGGAGCGGTCCTTCGACTCCCCGCCTCCTTTCCTAAGGATCGAAGCAGCTTGACGCCGAGTGTGAACGGAAGCAGAGGAAAAGCCTGCTATACCTTACTCGGGGAACCACTTTGTATGGAGGGCTTCTCTCAATGAACACCACGGCTCACGACGCTAGAAGGGTTTTCAAACGTACGTGAGTTCGCCAAAGGAAAGCCACAGACTACACTGTGCGAAACAAGTCTGTGTCAAACCGCGCCTTCGAGCTTCCATCTGGCTTCACGGGGAAAACCTAGTCACAACATGAACGTGTGGAACCCTAAACAGGCGGCGTGCACGTCGGTCTGAAGAAACACCACTGCAGAGAAACCGTGTTTCTACCAACCTCTTCCCTGAAAATGGTAGTCTATTCCAAGGTAAGTGTGACAGCGCAAGGCATGTGCCCCATGCCTGCGCCACGGAAATAAGGAGTGGAGATTGTCTCTCCCGGTTCAAACCTTGTTCCGTGAGAAATGTTTTCAAGAGTGCGAGAGAGAGCAGAGGGAAAAGGTCACGCCTTTAAGTCTGAGAAGGAAACCCTGGAAAGCCGTACGCCTACGTATGAGCGGCATTCTGGCGCGAACGTGTGAAGGCATAAAGAATGTGTCCTGGGACGGTGCTTGACAAACCCCTTGTGAAGAAGTCTTCCCTCAGCTATCATATGGTTTCAGGAAGATAAAAGTGTTTTCCGCCGTGGGCGTGAAGGCACGAGGGACGTGCCCTAGAGTGAGCTGTCCGTTTCGAATGTGCCGCCCGTCGTTCCACGAAGAAGGGTGAGTATGGAAATGTATGATGTGAGGAAGCATAGGGAAGATTGCCTACGGGTGTTTAACTCTAAGGACAAATCTAGAGGGTTGCCGTCCGTCGACGACCAGCTCTTTCCCTACGGATGGAAGCGCCGTGTTAAAGCTTAGGGCGAGAGAAAAGAGACGGAATGCGAGATACACCACAGTGGGGAACACGTTGTGTGGAGGGCTTCTCTCCACCAAAGTCTCGGGTCACGAATTTGGAAGGGCCTTCAAATGTACGTGAGCTAGCGTCAGCAGAGCCTTCCACTGAACTCAGAGAAACGAGGCCGCGTCAAACATGATTTGGTGCTAACCCCTTGGTTCGCGAAGCGCGAAGCCTTTTGAGATATGTGTGTGAGGGTCTTGCACTCACCTCTCAAGAAACAAAACGGTAGAGCAATAGTCTTCCCACTACCATCTACAGGGAAGAAGACGGAGGAAATGTCCCACGTTAAACGTGAAGGCGCAAGTTACTGTGCCATAGAGCCCTGCTTGGGAAAGAACTTGTGTCGAAAGCTTCTCCCAACTCAGATCTTGTTTCGGGAAGATAGAAGCGCTGTCGGTACTTTGTGTGGAAACACAAGGAAAATGCCACACGCTGAATTGTGAAGAGAAATGTGGGTCGAACGTGACCACCAACACACTCGTTGTCCCCTAGAGAGGTGTGTGTCTGGAAGTGGGAGGAAGCGTAACGGACGTGCTATACACTTAACTCCAAGAAACAACGCTGTGGAGGTGCGGTCCTTCGACTGCCCTTCTTCTTTGCTAAGGAACGAAGCGGCTTGAAGCCAAGTGTGAAAGGAAACGGAGGGCAAGGAAGGGTGATATACCTCACTCGCGGCACAACTTCTGATGGAGGGCTTTTCTCAACGAACAGCATGTGTCACGAAGATAGAAGGGTTTGCGAAAGTATGTGACTTCGCCAAAGGAAAGGCATACACGAATCTCGGCGAACCACGTCTGTGTCGATCGCGACTTCGAGCTTCCATCTGGGTTCCCGAGGAATCCATAGTCACATAATGTCTGTGTGGTATCCTACTGCAGAAACACCACTGCAGAGAAACCGTGCGTCTACTATCACCTTCCCTGAAACTGGTAGACTTTTGCAATGGAAGTGGGAAATCGCAAGGAATGTGCCCCGTGCCTGTGCCACGGAAGTAACTAGTGTAAATGTCTGTCGCGATTGGAATCCTGTTCCGTGAGAAGCGTTTCCAAGAGTATGAGAGAGAGCAGATGGAAAAGGTCATGGTTTGAAGCGTGAGAAGGAGACCCGTCAGGAAAGCCATACACGTAAGTCGGGGAAGCACTTTCGCGTGACATGGTGAAGGCATCTAGAATGTGCCCTGTGACGGTGCTCGAGAAACCACTTGTGAAGAAGGCTTCCCTCAACTGCCGTATCGTTTCCGTAGGAGGAAACTGTTTTCCGTAGTGGGTGTGAAGGCATAAGGGACGTAGACGAGACTTCGCTCTCCGCTTCGAAGGTGCCTGCCGTCGTTACACGAAGAAGGATGTGTATGGAAATGGATGACTGCGGAAGCATAAGGAAGATGGCATGCGTTTGTTTAACTCTAAGAACAAGTCTCGAGGGTTCCCGTCCTTCGACTACCATCTCTTCTCGTAAGGATGCGAAGCCGCTCCTTAAACCTCGTGTGAACGAAAAGAGATGGAACGCGCGATACCGCACAGTGAGGAACACGTTGTGCGGAGGGTTTCTCTCCATTACGTCCTGTGTCATGGAGGTGGATGGGTCTTGCAATGTACGTGGGCTAGCCTCAGTAGCAGTAGTAGCCTGACACTGAATTCTGAGAAACAAGGCCATGTCAAACAGGCTTTCGCGCTAACATCGTGGTGCTTGAAGAAAGAAGCCTTTGGAGACATGTGCGTTGCTATATAAGGTAGGCGTCTTACACTCACCTCTCACGAAACCAAACTGTAGGGAACTAGTCTTTCCACTACCGCCTCCGGGGAAGAAGTTGGAAGAACTTTCCGACGTTCAAAGTGAAGGCACAAATGCTGGGCCGTCTACCACTGTTTGAGAGAGGAGTTGTGTCTCAAGCTCCTGTCAACCCAGATCTTGCTTCGGGAAGGGAGAAGCGTTTTCAGGACTTCGTGTGAAAGCGTAAGGACAATGCCATAGGCTGAATGGTGAAGGAAAATGTGGGTCGAATGCGACCACCAACTAACAAGTTGTCCCCTAGGGAGGTGTGTGTCTGGAAATGGGAGGAAGCGTAAGGAACGAGCTGTACACTTAAGTCTAAGAGACAATGCTGTGGAGGAGCGGTCCTTCGACTCCCCGCCTCCTTTCCTAAGGATCGAAGCAGCTTGACGCCGAGTGTGAACGGAAGCAGAGGAAAAGCCTGCTATACCTTACTCGGGGAACCACTTTGTATGGAGGGCTTCTCTCAATGAACACCACGGCTCACGACGCTAGAAGGGTTTTCAAACGTACGTGAGTTCGCCAAAGGAAAGCCACAGACTACACTGTGCGAAACAAGTCTGTGTCAAACCGCGCCTTCGAGCTTCCATCTGGCTTCACGGGGAAAACCTAGTCACAACATGAACGTGTGGAACACTAAACAGGCGGCGTGCACGTCGGTCTGAAGAAACACCACTGCAGAGAAACTGTGTTTCTCCCAACCTCTTCCCTGAAAATGGTAGTCTATTCCAAGGTAAGTGTGACAGCGCAAGGCATGTGCCCCATGCCTGCGCCACGGAAATAAGGAGTGGAGATTGTCTCTCCCGGTTCAAACCTTGTTCCGTGAGAAATGTTTTCAAGAGTGCGAGAGAGAGCAGAGGGAAAAGGTCACGCCTTTAAGTCTGAGAAGGAAACCCTGGAAAGCCGTACGCCTACGTATGAGCGGCATTCTGGCGCGAACGTGTGAAGGCATAAAGAATGTGTCCTGGGACGGTGCTTGACAAACCCCTTGTGAAGAAGTCTTCCCTCAGCTATCATATGGTTTCAGGAAGATAAAAGTGTTTTCCGCCGTGGGCGTGAAGGCACGAGGGACGTGCCCTAGAGTGAGCTGTCCGTTTCGAATGTGCCGCCCGTCGTTCCACGAAGAAGGGTGAGTATGGAAATGTATGATGTGAGGAAGCATAGGGAAGATTGCCTACGGGTGTTTAACTCTAAGGACAAATCTAGAGGGTTGCCGTCCGTCGACGACCAGCTCTTTCCCTACGGATGGAAGCGCCGTGTTAAAGCTTAGGGCGAGAGAAAAGAGACGGAATGCGAGATACACCACAGTGGGGAACACGTTGTGTGGAGGGCTTCTCTCCACCAAAGTCTCGGGTCACGAATTTGGAAGGGCCTTCAAATGTACGTGAGCTAGCGTCAGCAGAGCCTTCCACTGAACTCAGAGAAACGAGGCCGCGTCAAACATGATTTGGTGCTAACCCCTTGGTTCGCGAAGCGCGAAGCCTTTTGAGATATGTGTGTGAGGGTCTTGCACTCACCTCTCAAGAAACAAAACGGTAGAGCAATAGTCTTCCCACTACCATCTACAGGGAAGAAGACGGAGGAAATGTCCCACGTTAAACGTGAAGGCGCAAGTTACTGTGCCATAGAGCCCTGCTTGGGAAAGAACTTGTGTCGAAAGCTTCTCCCAACTCAGATCTTGTTTCGGGAAGATAGAAGCGCTGTCGGTACTTTGTGTGGAAACACGAGGAAAATGCCACACGCTGAATTGTGAAGAGAAATGTGGGTCGAACGTGACCACCAACACACTCGTTGTCCCCTAGAGAGGTGTGTGTCTGGAAGTGGGAGGAAGCGTAACGGACGTGCTATACACTTAACTCCAAGAAACAACGCTGTGGAGGTGCGGTCCTTCGACTGCCCTTCTTCTTTGCTAAGGAACGAAGCGGCTTGAAGCCAAGTGTGAAAGGAAACGGAGGGCAAGGAAGGGTGATATACCTCACTCGCGGCACAACTTCTGATGGAGGGCTTTTCTCAACGAACAGCATGTGTCACGAAGATAGAAGGGTTTGCGAAAGTATGTGACTTCGCCAAAGGAAAGGCATACACGAATCTCGGCGAACCACGTCTGTGTCGATCGCGACTTCGAGCTTACATCTGGGTTCCCGAGGAATCCATAGTCACATAATGTCTGTGTGGTATCCTACTGCAGAAACACCACTGCAGAGAAACCGTGCGTCTACTATCACCTTCCCTGAAACTGGTAGACTTTTGCAATGGAAGTGGGAAATCGCAAGGAATGTGCCCCGTGCCTGTGCCACGGAAGTAACTAGTGTAAATGTCTGTCGCGATTGGAATCCTGTTCCGTGAGAAGCGTTTCCAAGAGTATGAGAGAGAGCAGATGGAAAAGGTCATGGTTTGAAGCGTGAGAAGGAGACCCGTCAGGAAAGCCATACACGTAAGTCGGGGAAGCACTTTCGCGTGACATGGTGAAGGCATCTAGAATGTGCCCTGTGACGGTGCTCGAGAAACCACTTGTGAAGAAGGCTTCCCTCAACTGCCGTATCGTTTCCGTAGGAGGAAACTGTTTTCCGTAGTGGGTGTGAAGGCATAAGGGACGTAGACGAGACTTCGCTCTCCGCTTCGAAGGTGCCTGCCGTCGTTACACGAAGAAGGATGTGTATGGAAATGGATGACTGCGGAAGCATAAGGAAGATGGCATGCGTTTGTTTAACTCTAAGAACAAGTCTCGAGGGTTCCCGTCCTTCGACTACCATCTCTTCTCGTAAGGATGCGAAGCCGCTCCTTAAACCTCGTGTGAACGAAAAGAGATGGAACGCGCGATACCGCACAGTGAGGAACACGTTGTGCGGAGGGTTTCTCTCCATTACGTCCTGTGTCATGGAGGTGGATGGGTCTTGCAATGTACGTGGGCTAGCCTCAGTAGCAGTAGTAGCCTGACACTGAATTCTGAGAAACAAGGCCATGTCAAACAGGCTTTCGCGCTAACATCGTGGTGCTTGAAGAAAGAAGCCTTTGGAGACATGTGCGTTGCTATATAAGGTAGGCGTCTTACACTCACCTCTCACGAAACCAAACTGTAGGGAACTAGTCTTTCCACTACCGCCTCCGGGGAAGAAGTTGGAAGAACTTTCCGACGTTCAAAGTGAAGGCACAAATGCTGGGCCGTCTACCACTGTTTGAGAGAGGAGTTGTGTCTCAAGCTCCTGTCAACCCAGATCTTGCTTCGGGAAGGGAGAAGCGTTTTCAGGACTTCGTGTGAAAGCGTAAGGACAATGCCATAGGCTGAATGGTGAAGGAAAATGTGGGTCGAATGCGACCACCAACTAACAAGTTGTCCCCTAGGGAGGTGTGTGTCTGGAAATGGGAGGAAGCGTAAGGAACGAGCTGTACACTTAAGTCTAAGAGACAATGCTGTGGAGGAGCGGTCCTTCGACTCCCCGCCTCCTTTCCTAAGGATCGAAGCAGCTTGACGCCGAGTGTGAACGGAAGCAGAGGAAAAGCCTGCTATACCTTACTCGGGGAACCACTTTGTATGGAGGGCTTCTCTCAATGAACACCACGGCTCACGACGCTAGAAGGGTTTTCAAACGTACGTGAGTTCGCCAAAGGAAAGCCACAGACTACACTGTGCGAAACAAGTCTGTGTCAAACCGCGCCTTCGAGCTTCCATCTGGCTTCACGGGGAAAACCTAGTCACAACATGAACGTGTGGAACCCTAAACAGGCGGCGTGCACGTCGGTCTGAAGAAACACCACTGCAGAGAAACCGTGTTTCTACCAACCTCTTCCCTGAAAATGGTAGTCTATTCCAAGGTAAGTGTGACAGCGCAAGGCATGTGCCCCATGCCTGCGCCACGGAAATAAGGAGTGGAGATTGTCTCTCCCGGTTCAAACCTTGTTCCGTGAGAAATGTTTTCAAGAGTGCGAGAGAGAGCAGAGGGAAAAGGTCACGCCTTTAAGTCTGAGAAGGAAACCCTGGAAAGCCGTACGCCTACGTATGAGCGGCATTCTGGCGCGAACGTGTGAAGGCATAAAGAATGTGTCCTGGGACGGTGCTTGACAAACCCCTTGTGAAGAAGTCTTCCCTCAGCTATCATATGGTTTCAGGAAGATAAAAGTGTTTTCCGCCGTGGGCGTGAAGGCACGAGGGACGTGCCCTAGAGTGAGCTGTCCGTTTCGAATGTGCCGCCCGTCGTTCCACGAAGAAGGGTGAGTATGGAAATGTATGATGTGAGGAAGCATAGGGAAGATTGCCTACGGGTGTTTAACTCTAAGGACAAATCTAGAGGGTTGCCGTCCGTCGACGACCAGCTCTTTCCCTACGGATGGAAGCGCCGTGTTAAAGCTTAGGGCGAGAGAAAAGAGACGGAATGCGAGATACACCACAGTGGGGAACACGTTGTGTGGAGGGCTTCTCTCCACCAAAGTCTCGGGTCACGAATTTGGAAGGGCCTTCAAATGTACGTGAGCTAGCGTCAGCAGAGCCTTCCACTGAACTCAGAGAAACGAGGCCGCGTCAAACATGATTTGGTGCTAACCCCTTGGTTCGCGAAGCGCGAAGCCTTTTGAGATATGTGTGTGAGGGTCTTGCACTCACCTCTCAAGAAACAAAACGGTAGAGCAATAGTCTTCCCACTACCATCTACAGGGAAGAAGACGGAGGAAATGTCCCACGTTAAACGTGAAGGCGCAAGTTACTGTGCCATAGAGCCCTGCTTGGGAAAGAACTTGTGTCGAAAGCTTCTCCCAACTCAGATCTTGTTTCGGGAAGATAGAAGCGCTGTCGGTACTTTGTGTGGAAACACGAGGAAAATGCCACACGCTGAATTGTGAAGAGAAATGTGGGTCGAACGTGACCACCAACACACTCGTTGTCCCCTAGAGAGGTGTGTGTCTGGAAGTGGGAGGAAGCGTAACGGACGTGCTATACACTTAACTCCAAGAAACAACGCTGTGGAGGTGCGGTCCTTCGACTGCCCTTCTTCTTTGCTAAGGAACGAAGCGGCTTGAAGCCAAGTGTGAAAGGAAACGGAGGGCAAGGAAGGGTGATATACCTCACTCGCGGCACAACTTCTGATGGAGGGCTTTTCTCAACGAACAGCATGTGTCACGAAGATAGAAGGGTTTGCGAAAGTATGTGACTTCGCCAAAGGAAAGGCATACACGAATCTCGGCGAACCACGTCTGTGTCGATCGCGACTTCGAGCTTCCATCTGGGTTCCCGAGGAATCCATAGTCACATAATGTCTGTGTGGTATCCTACTGCAGAAACACCACTGCAGAGAAACCGTGCGTCTACTATCACCTTCCCTGAAACTGGTAGACTTTTGCAATGGAAGTGGGAAATCGCAAGGAATGTGCCCCGTGCCTGTGCCACGGAAGTAACTAGTGTAAATGTCTGTCGCGATTGGAATCCTGTTCCGTGAGAAGCGTTTCCAAGAGTATGAGAGAGAGCAGATGGAAAAGGTCATGGTTTGAAGCGTGAGAAGGAGACCCGTCAGGAAAGCCATACACGTAAGTCGGGGAAGCACTTTCGCGTGACATGGTGAAGGCATCTAGAATGTGCCCTGTGACGGTGCTCGAGAAACCACTTGTGAAGAAGGCTTCCCTCAACTGCCGTATCGTTTCCGTAGGAGGAAACTGTTTTCCGTAGTGGGTGTGAAGGCATAAGGGACGTAGACGAGACTTCGCTCTCCGCTTCGAAGGTGCCTGCCGTCGTTACACGAAGAAGGATGTGTATGGAAATGGATGACTGCGGAAGCATAAGGAAGATGGCATGCGTTTGTTTAACTCTAAGAACAAGTCTCGAGGGTTCCCGTCCTTCGACTACCATCTCTTCTCGTAAGGATGCGAAGCCGCTCCTTAAACCTCGTGTGAACGAAAAGAGATGGAACGCGCGATACCGCACAGTGAGGAACACGTTGTGCGGAGGGTTTCTCTCCATTACGTCCTGTGTCATGGAGGTGGATGGGTCTTGCAATGTACGTGGGCTAGCCTCAGTAGCAGTAGTAGCCTGACACTGAATTCTGAGAAACAAGGCCATGTCAAACAGGCTTTCGCGCTAACATCGTGGTGCTTGAAGAAAGAAGCCTTTGGAGACATGTGCGTTGCTATATAAGGTAGGCGTCTTACACTCACCTCTCACGAAACCAAACTGTAGGGAACTAGTCTTTCCACTACCGCCTCCGGGGAAGAAGTTGGAAGAACTTTCCGACGTTCAAAGTGAAGGCACAAATGCTGGGCCGTCTACCACTGTTTGAGAGAGGAGTTGTGTCTCAAGCTCCTGTCAACCCAGATCTTGCTTCGGGAAGGGAGAAGCGTTTTCAGGACTTCGTGTGAAAGCGTAAGGACAATGCCATAGGCTGAATGGTGAAGGAAAATGTGGGTCGAATGCGACCACCAACTAACAAGTTGTCCCCTAGGGAGGTGTGTGTCTGGAAATGGGAGGAAGCGTAAGGAACGAGCTGTACACTTAAGTCTAAGAGACAATGCTGTGGAGGAGCGGTCCTTCGACTCCCCGCCTCCTTTCCTAAGGATCGAAGCAGCTTGACGCCGAGTGTGAACGGAAGCAGAGGAAAAGCCTGCTATACCTTACTCGTGGAACCACTTTGTATGGAGGGCTTCTCTCAATGAACACCACGGCTCACGACGCTAGAAGGGTTTTCAAACGTACGTGAGTTCGCCAAAGGAAAGCCACAGACTACACTGTGCGAAACAAGTCTGTGTCAAACCGCGCCTTCGAGCTTCCATCTGGCTTCACGGGGAAAACCTAGTCACAACATGAACGTGTGGAACCCTAAACAGGCGGCGTGCACGTCGGTCTGAAGAAACACCACTGCAGAGAAACCGTGTTTCTCCCAACCTCTTCCCTGAAAATGGTAGTCTATTCCAAGGTAAGTGTGACAGCGCAAGGCATGTGCCCCATGCCTGCGCCACGGAAATAAGGAGTGGAGATTGTCTCTCCCGGTTCAAACCTTGTTCCGTGAGAAATGTTTTCAAGAGTGCGAGAGAGAGCAGAGGGAAAAGGTCACGCCTTTAAGTCTGAGAAGGAAACCCTGGAAAGCCGTACGCCTACGTATGAGCGGCATTCTGGCGCGAACGTGTGAAGGCATAAAGAATGTGTCCTGGGACGGTGCTTGACAAACCCCTTGTGAAGAAGTCTTCCCTCAGCTATCATATGGTTTCAGGAAGATAAAAGTGTTTTCCGCCGTGGGCGTGAAGGCACGAGGGACGTGCCCTAGAGTGAGCTGTCCGTTTCGAATGTGCCGCCCGTCGTTCCACGAAGAAGGGTGAGTATGGAAATGTATGATGTGAGGAAGCATAGGGAAGATTGCCTACGGGTGTTTAACTCTAAGGACAAATCTAGAGGGTTGCCGTCCGTCGACGACCAGCTCTTTCCCTACGGATGGAAGCGCCGTGTTAAAGCTTAGGGCGAGAGAAAAGAGACGGAATGCGAGATACACCACAGTGGGGAACACGTTGTGTGGAGGGCTTCTCTCCACCAAAGTCTCGGGTCACGAATTTGGAAGGGCCTTCAAATGTACGTGAGCTAGCGTCAGCAGAGCCTTCCACTGAACTCAGAGAAACGAGGCCGCGTCAAACATGATTTGGTGCTAACCCCTTGGTTCGCGAAGCGCGAAGCCTTTTGAGATATGTGTGTGAGGGTCTTGCACTCACCTCTCAAGAAACAAAACGGTAGAGCAATAGTCTTCCCACTACCATCTACAGGGAAGAAGACGGAGGAAATGTCCCACGTTAAACGTGAAGGCGCAAGTTACTGTGCCATAGAGCCCTGCTTGGGAAAGAACTTGTGTCGAAAGCTTCTCCCAACTCAGATCTTGTTTCGGGAAGATAGAAGCGCTGTCGGTACTTTGTGTGGAAACACGAGGAAAATGCCACACGCTGAATTGTGAAGAGAAATGTGGGTCGAACGTGACCACCAACACACTCGTTGTCCCCTAGAGAGGTGTGTGTCTGGAAGTGGGAGGAAGCGTAACGGACGTGCTATACACTTAACTCCAAGAAACAACGCTGTGGAGGTGCGGTCCTTCGACTGCCCTTCTTCTTTGCTAAGGAACGAAGCGGCTTGAAGCCAAGTGTGAAAGGAAACGGAGGGCAAGGAAGGGTGATATACCTCACTCGCGGCACAACTTCTGATGGAGGGCTTTTCTCAACGAACAGCATGTGTCACGAAGATAGAAGGGTTTGCGAAAGTATGTGACTTCGCCAAAGGAAAGGCATACACGAATCTCGGCGAACCACGTCTGTGTCGATCGCGACTTCGAGCTTACATCTGGGTTCCCGAGGAATCCATAGTCACATAATGTCTGTGTGGTATCCTACTGCAGAAACACCACTGCAGAGAAACCGTGCGTCTACTATCACCTTCCCTGAAACTGGTAGACTTTTGCAATGGAAGTGGGAAATCGCAAGGAATGTGCCCCGTGCCTGTGCCACGGAAGTAACTAGTGTAAATGTCTGTCGCGATTGGAATCCTGTTCCGTGAGAAGCGTTTCCAAGAGTATGAGAGAGAGCAGATGGAAAAGGTCATGGTTTGAAGCGTGAGAAGGAGACCCGTCAGGAAAGCCATACACGTAAGTCGGGGAAGCACTTTCGCGTGACATGGTGAAGGCATCTAGAATGTGCCCTGTGACGGTGCTCGAGAAACCACTTGTGAAGAAGGCTTCCCTCAACTGCCGTATCGTTTCCGTAGGAGGAAACTGTTTTCCGTAGTGGGTGTGAAGGCATAAGGGCCGTAGACGAGACTTCGCTCTCCGCTTCGAAGGTGCCTGCCGTCGTTACACGAAGAAGGATGTGTATGGAAATGGATGACTGCGGAAGCATAAGGAAGATGGCATGCGTTTGTTTAACTCTAAGAACAAGTCTCGAGGGTTCCCGTCCTTCGACTACCATCTCTTCTCGTAAGGATGCGAAGCCGCTCCTTAAACCTCGTGTGAACGAAAAGAGATGGAACGCGCGATACCGCACAGTGAGGAACACGTTGTGCGGAGGGTTTCTCTCCATTACGTCCTGTGTCATGGAGGTGGATGGGTCTTGCAATGTACGTGGGCTAGCCTCAGTAGCAGTAGTAGCCTGACACTGAATTCTGAGAAACAAGGCCATGTCAAACAGGCTTTCGCGCTAACATCGTGGTGCTTGAAGAAAGAAGCCTTTGGAGACATGTGCGTTGCTATATAAGGTAGGCGTCTTACACTCACCTCTCACGAAACCAAACTGTAGGGAACTAGTCTTTCCACTACCGCCTCCGGGGAAGAAGTTGGAAGAACTTTCCGACGTTCAAAGTGAAGGCACAAATGCTGGGCCGTCTACCACTGTTTGAGAGAGGAGTTGTGTCTCAAGCTCCTGTCAACCCAGATCTTGCTTCGGGAAGGGAGAAGCGTTTTCAGGACTTCGTGTGAAAGCGTAAGGACAATGCCATAGGCTGAATGGTGAAGGAAAATGTGGGTCGAATGCGACCACCAACTAACAAGTTGTCCCCTAGGGAGGTGTGTGTCTGGAAATGGGAGGAAGCGTAAGGAACGAGCTGTACACTTAAGTCTAAGAGACAATGCTGTGGAGGAGCGGTCCTTCGACTCCCCGCCTCCTTTCCTAAGGATCGAAGCAGCTTGACGCCGAGTGTGAACGGAAGCAGAGGAAAAGCCTGCTATACCTTACTCGGGGAACCACTTTGTATGGAGGGCTTCTCTCAATGAACACCACGGCTCACGACGCTAGAAGGGTTTTCAAACGTACGTGAGTTCGCCAAAGGAAAGCCACAGACTACACTGTGCGAAACAAGTCTGTGTCAAACCGCGCCTTCGAGCTTCCATCTGGCTTCACGGGGAAAACCTAGTCACAACATGAACGTGTGGAACCCTAAACAGGCGGCGTGCACGTCGGTCTGAAGAAACACCACTGCAGAGAAACCGTGTTTCTCCCAACCTCTTCCCTGAAAATGGTAGTCTATTCCAAGGTAAGTGTGACAGCGCAAGGCATGTGCCCCATGCCTGCGCCACGGAAATAAGGAGTGGAGATTGTCTCTCCCGGTTCAAACCTTGTTCCGTGAGAAATGTTTTCAAGAGTGCGAGAGAGAGCAGAGGGAAAAGGTCACGCCTTTAAGTCTGAGAAGGAAACCCTGGAAAGCCGTACGCCTACGTATGAGCGGCATTCTGGCGCGAACGTGTGAAGGCATAAAGAATGTGTCCTGGGACGGTGCTTGACAAACCCCTTGTGAAGAAGTCTTCCCTCAGCTATCATATGGTTTCAGGAAGATAAAAGTGTTTTCCGCCGTGGGCGTGAAGGCACGAGGGACGTGCCCTAGAGTGAGCTGTCCGTTTCGAATGTGCCGCCCGTCGTTCCACGAAGAAGGGTGAGTATGGAAATGTATGATGTGAGGAAGCATAGGGAAGATTGCCTACGGGTGTTTAACTCTACGGACAAATCTAGAGGGTTGCCGTCCGTCGACGACCAGCTCTTTCCCTACGGATGGAAGCGCCGTGTTAAAGCTTAGGGCGAGAGAAAAGAGACGGAATGCGAGATACACCACAGTGGGGAACACGTTGTGTGGAGGGCTTCTCTCCACCAAAGTCTCGGGTCACGAATTTGGAAGGGCCTTCAAATGTACGTGAGCTAGCGTCAGCAGAGCCTTCCACTGAACTCAGAGAAACGAGGCCGCGTCAAACATGATTTCGTGCTAACCCCTTGGTTCGCGAAGCGCGAAGCCTTTTGAGATATGTGTGTGAGGGTCTTGCACTCACCTCTCAAGAAACAAAACGGTAGAGCAATAGTCTTCCCACTACCATCTACAGGGAAGAAGACGGAGGAAATGTCCAACGTTAAACGTGAAGGCGCAAGTTACTGTGCCATAGAGCCCTGCTTGGGAAAGAACTTGTGTCGAAAGCTTCTCCCAACTCAGATCTTGTTTCGGGAAGATAGAAGCGCTGTCGGTACTTTGTGTGGAAACACGAGGAAAATGCCACACGCTGAATTGTGAAGAGAAATGTGGGTCGAACGTGACCACCAACACACTCGTTGTCCCCTAGAGAGGTGTGTGTCTGGAAGTGGGAGGAAGCGTAACGGACGTGCTATACACTTAACTCCAAGAAACAACGCTGTGGAGGTGCGGTCCTTCGACTGCCCTTCTTCTTTGCTAAGGAACGAAGCGGCTTGAAGCCAAGTGTGAAAGGAAACGGAGGGCAAGGAAGGGTGATATACCTCACTCGCGGCACAACTTCTGATGGAGGGCTATTCTCAACGAACAGCATGTGTCACGAAGATAGAAGGGTTTGCGAAAGTATGTGACTTCGCCAAAGGAAAGGCATACACGAATCTCGGCGAACCACGTCTGTGTCGATCGCGACTTCGAGCTTACATCTGGGTTCCCGAGGAATCCATAGTCACATAATGTCTGTGTGGTATCCTACTGCAGAAACACCACTGCAGAGAAACCGTGCGTCTACTATCACCTTCCCTGAAACTGGTAGACTTTTGCAATGGAAGTGGGAAATCGCAAGGAATGTGCCCCGTGCCTGTGCCACGGAAGTAACTAGTGTAAATGTCTGTCGCGATTCGAATCCTGTTCCGTGAGAAGCGTTTCCAAGAGTATGAGAGAGAGCAGATGGAAAAGGTCATGGTTTGAAGCGTGAGAAGGAGACCCGTCAGGAAAGCCATACACGTAAGTCGGGGAAGCACTTTCGCGTGACATGGTGAAGGCATCTAGAATGTGCCCTGTGACGGTGCTCGAGAAACCACTTGTGAAGAAGGCTTCCCTCAACTGCCGTATCGTTTCCGTAGGAGGAAACTGTTTTCCGTAGTGGGTGTGAAGGCATAAGGGACGTAGACGAGACTTCGCTCTCCGCTTCGAAGGTGCCTGCCGTCGTTACACGAAGAAGGATGTGTATGGAAATGGATGACTGCGGAAGCATAAGGAAGATGGCATGCGTTTGTTTAACTCTAAGAACAAGTCTCGAGGGTTCCCGTCCTTCGACTACCATCTCTTCTCGTAAGGATGCGAAGCCGCTCCTTAAACCTCGTGTGAACGAAAAGAGATGGAACGCGCGATACCGCACAGTGAGGAACACGTTGTGCGGAGGGTTTCTCTCCATTACGTCCTGTGTCATGGAGGTGGATGGGTCTTGCAATGTACGTGGGCTAGCCTCAGTAGCAGTAGTAGCCTGACACTGAATTCTGAGAAACAAGGCCATGTCAAACAGGCTTTCGCGCTAACATCGTGGTGCTTGAAGAAAGAAGCCTTTGGAGACATGTGCGTTGCTATATAAGGTAGGCGTCTTACACTCACCTCTCACGAAACCAAACTGTAGGGAACTAGTCTTTCCACTACCGCCTCCGGGGAAGAAGTTGGAAGAACTTTCCGACGTTCAAAGTGAAGGCACAAATGCTGGGCCGTCTACCACTGTTTGAGAGAGGAGTTGTGTCTCAAGCTCCTGTCAACCCAGATCTTGCTTCGGGAAGGGAGAAGCGTTTTCAGGACTTCGTGTGAAAGCGTAAGGACAATGCCATAGGCTGAATGGTGAAGGAAAATGTGGGTCGAATGCGACCACCAACTAACAAGTTGTCCCCTAGGGAGGTGTGTGTCTGGAAATGGGAGGAAGCGTAAGGAACGAGCTGTACACTTAAGTCTAAGAGACAATGCTGTGGAGGAGCGGTCCTTCGACTCCCCGCCTCCTTTCCTAAGGATCGAAGCAGCTTGACGCCGAGTGTGAACGGAAGCAGAGGAAAAGCCTGCTATACCTTACTCGTGGAACCACTTTGTATGGAGGGCTTCTCTCAATGAACACCACGGCTCACGACGCTAGAAGGGTTTTCAAACGTACGTGAGTTCGCCAAAGGAAAGCCACAGACTACACTGTGCGAAACAAGTCTGTGTCAAACCGCGCCTTCGAGCTTCCATCTGGCTTCACGGGGAAAACCTAGTCACAACATGAACGTGTGGAACCCTAAACAGGCGGCGTGCACGTCGGTCTGAAGAAACACCACTGCAGAGAAACCGTGTTTCTCCCAACCTCTTCCCTGAAAATGGTAGTCTATTCCAAGGTAAGTGTGACAGCGCAAGGCATGTGCCCCATGCCTGCGCCACGGAAATAAGGAGTGGAGATTGTCTCTCCCGGTTCAAACCTTGTTCCGTGAGAAATGTTTTCAAGAGTGCGAGAGAGAGCAGAGGGAAAAGGTCACGCCTTTAAGTCTGAGAAGGAAACCCTGGAAAGCCGTACGCCTACGTATGAGCGGCATTCTGGCGCGAACGTGTGAAGGCATAAAGAATGTGTCCTGGGACGGTGCTTGACAAACCCCTTGTGAAGAAGTCTTCCCTCAGCTATCATATGGTTTCAGGAAGATAAAAGTGTTTTCCGCCGTGGGCGTGAAGGCACGAGGGACGTGCCCTAGAGTGAGCTGTCCGTTTCGAATGTGCCGCCCGTCGTTCCACGAAGAAGGGTGAGTATGGAAATGTATGATGTGAGGAAGCATAGGGAAGATTGCCTACGGGTGTTTAACTCTAAGGACAAATCTAGAGGGTTGCCGTCCGTCGACGACCAGCTCTTTCCCTACGGATGGAAGCGCCGTGTTAAAGCTTAGGGCGAGAGAAAAGAGACGGAATGCGAGATACACCACAGTGGGGAACACGTTGTGTGGAGGGCTTCTCTCCACCAAAGTCTCGGGTCACGAATTTGGAAGGGCCTTCAAATGTACGTGAGCTAGCGTCAGCAGAGCCTTCCACTGAACTCAGAGAAACGAGGCCGCGTCAAACATGATTTGGTGCTAACCCCTTGGTTCGCGAAGCGCGAAGCCTTTTGAGATATGTGTGTGAGGGTCTTGCACTCACCTCTCAAGAAACAAAACGGTAGAGCAATAGTCTTCCCACTACCATCTACAGGGAAGAAGACGGAGGAAATGTCCAACGTTAAACGTGAAGGCGCAAGTTACTGTGCCATAGAGCCCTGCTTGGGAAAGAACTTGTGTCGAAAGCTTCTCCCAACTCAGATCTTGTTTCGGGAAGATAGAAGCGCTGTCGGTACTTTGTGTGGAAACACGAGGAAAATGCCACACGCTGAATTGTGAAGAGAAATGTGGGTCGAACGTGACCACCAACACACTCGTTGTCCCCTAGAGAGGTGTGTGTCTGGAAGTGGGAGGAAGCGTAACGGACGTGCTATACACTTAACTCCAAGAAACAACGCTGTGGAGGTGCGGTCCTTCGACTGCCCTTCTTCTTTGCTAAGGAACGAAGCGGCTTGAAGCCAAGTGTGAAAGGAAACGGAGGGCAAGGAAGGGTGATATACCTCACTCGCGGCACAACTTCTGATGGAGGGCTATTCTCAACGAACAGCATGTGTCACGAAGATAGAAGGGTTTGCGAAAGTATGTGACTTCGCCAAAGGAAAGGCATACACGAATCTCGGCGAACCACGTCTGTGTCGATCGCGACTTCGAGCTTACATCTGGGTTCCCGAGGAATCCATAGTCACATAATGTCTGTGTGGTATCCTACTGCAGAAACACCACTGCAGAGAAACCGTGCGTCTACTATCACCTTCCCTGAAACTGGTAGACTTTTGCAATGGAAGTGGGAAATCGCAAGGAATGTGCCCCGTGCCTGTGCCACGGAAGTAACTAGTGTAAATGTCTGTCGCGATTGGAATCCTGTTCCGTGAGAAGCGTTTCCAAGAGTATGAGAGAGAGCAGATGGAAAAGGTCATGGTTTGAAGCGTGAGAAGGAGACCCGTCAGGAAAGCCATACACGTAAGTCGGGGAAGCACTTTCGCGTGACATGGTGAAGGCATCTAGAATGTGCCCTGTGACGGTGCTCGAGAAACCACTTGTGAAGAAGGCTTCCCTCAACTGCCGTATCGTTTCCGTAGGAGGAAACTGTTTTCCGTAGTGGGTGTGAAGGCATAAGGGACGTAGACGAGACTTCGCTCTCCGCTTCGAAGGTGCCTGCCGTCGTTACACGAAGAAGGATGTGTATGGAAATGGATGACTGCGGAAGCATAAGGAAGATGGCATGCGTTTGTTTAACTCTAAGAACAAGTCTCGAGGGTTCCCGTCCTTCGACTACCATCTCTTCTCGTAAGGATGCGAAGCCGCTCCTTAAACCTCGTGTGAACGAAAAGAGATGGAACGCGCGATACCGCACAGTGAGGAACACGTTGTGCGGAGGGTTTCTCTCCATTACGTCCTGTGTCATGGAGGTGGATGGGTCTTGCAATGTACGTGGGCTAGCCTCAGTAGCAGTAGTAGCCTGACACTGAATTCTGAGAAACAAGGCCATGTCAAACAGGCTTTCGCGCTAACATCGTGGTGCTTGAAGAAAGAAGCCTTTGGAGACATGTGCGTTGCTATATAAGGTAGGCGTCTTACACTCACCTCTCACGAAACCAAACTGTAGGGAACTAGTCTTTCCACTACCGCCTCCGGGGAAGAAGTTGG
This sequence comes from Eumetopias jubatus, assembly GCF_037043125.1. Lineage (NCBI taxonomy): Eukaryota > Metazoa > Chordata > Mammalia > Carnivora > Otariidae > Eumetopias > Eumetopias jubatus. Next base: position 187,183 of record NW_028275000.1, read on the forward strand.
AAGAACTTTCCGACGTTCAAAGTGAAGGCACAAATGCTGGGCCGTCTACCACTGTTTGAGAGAGGAGTTGTGTCTCAAGCTCCTGTCAACCCAGATCTTGCTTCGGGAAGGGAGAAGCGTTTTCAGGACTTCGTGTGAAAGCGTAAGGACAATGCCATAGGCTGAATGGTGAAGGAAAATGTGGGTCGAATGCGACCACCAACTAACAAGTTGTCCCCTAGGGAGGTGTGTGTCTGGAAATGGGAGGAAGCGTAAGGAACGAGCTGTACACTTAAGTCTAAGAGACAATGCTGTGGAGGAGCGGTCCTTCGACTCCCCGCCTCCTTTCCTAAGGATCGAAGCAGCTTGACGCCGAGTGTGAACGGAAGCAGAGGAAAAGCCTGCTATACCTTACTCGTGGAACCACTTTGTATGGAGGGCTTCTCTCAATGAACACCACGGCTCACGACGCTAGAAGGGTTTTCAAACGTACGTGAGTTCGCCAAAGGAAAGCCACAGACTACACTGTGCGAAACAAGTCTGTGTCAAACCGCGCCTTCGAGCTTCCATCTGGCTTCACGGGGAAAACCTAGTCACAACATGAACGTGTGGAACCCTAAACAGGCGGCGTGCACGTCGGTCTGAAGAAACACCACTGCAGAGAAACCGTGTTTCTACCAACCTCTTCCCTGAAAATGGTAGTCTATTCCAAGGTAAGTGTGACAGCGCAAGGCATGTGCCCCATGCCTGCGCCACGGAAATAAGGAGTGGAGATTGTCTCTCCCGGTTCAAACCTTGTTCCGTGAGAAATGTTTTCAAGAGTGCGAGAGAGAGCAGAGGGAAAAGGTCACGCCTTTAAGTCTGAGAAGGAAACCCTGGAAAGCCGTACGCCTACGTATGAGCGGCATTCTGGCGCGAACGTGTGAAGGCATAAAGAATGTGTCCTGGGACGGTGCTTGACAAACCCCTTGTGAAGAAGTCTTCCCTCAGCTATCATCTGGTTTCAGGAAGATAAAAGTGTTTTCCGCCGTGGGCGTGAAGGCACGAGGGACGTGCCCTAGAGTGAGCTGTCCGTTTCGAATGTGCCGCCCGTCGTTCCACGAAGAAGGGTGAGTATGGAAATGTATGATGTGAGGAAGCATAGGGAAGATTGCCTACGGGTGTTTAACTCTACGGACAAATCTAGAGGGTTGCCGTCCGTCGACGACCAGCTCTTTCCCTACGGATGGAAGCGCCGTGTTAAAGCTTAGGGCGAGAGAAAAGAGACGGAATGCGAGATACACCACAGTGGGGAACACGTTGTGTGGAGGGCTTCTCTCCACCAAAGTCTCGGGTCACGAATTTGGAAGGGCCTTCAAATGTACGTGAGCTAGCGTCAGCAGAGCCTTCCACTGAACTCAGAGAAACGAGGCCGCGTCAAACATGATTTCGTGCTAACCCCTTGGTTCGCGAAGCGCGAAGCCTTTTGAGATATGTGTGTGAGGGTCTTGCACTCACCTCTCAAGAAACAAAACGGTAGAGCAATAGTCTTCCCACTACCATCTACAGGGAAGAAGACGGAGGAAATGTCCAACGTTAAACGTGAAGGCGCAAGTTACTGTGCCATAGAGCCCTGCTTGGGAAAGAACTTGTGTCGAAAGCTTCTCCCAACTCAGATCTTGTTTCGGGAAGATAGAAGCGCTGTCGGTACTTTGTGTGGAAACACGAGGAAAATGCCACACGCTGAATTGTGAAGAGAAATGTGGGTCGAACGTGACCACCAACACACTCGTTGTCCCCTAGAGAGGTGTGTGTCTGGAAGTGGTAGGAAGCGTAACGGACGTGCTATACACTTAACTCCAAGAAACAACGCTGTGGAGGTGCGGTCCTTCGACTGCCCTTCTTCTTTGCTAAGGAACGAAGCGGCTTGAAGCCAAGTGTGAAAGGAAACGGAGGGCAAGGAAGGGTGATATACCTCACTCGCGGCACAACTTCTGATGGAGGGCTTTTCTCAACGAACAGCATGTGTCACGAAGATAGAAGGGTTTGCGAAAGTATGTGACTTCGCCAAAGGAAAGGCATACACGAATCTCGGCGAACCACGTCTGTGTCGATCGCGACTTCGAGCTTACATCTGGGTTCCCGAGGAATCCATAGTCACATAATGTCTGTGTGGTATCCTACTGCAGAAACACCACTGCAGAGAAACCGTGCGTCTACTATCACCTTCCCTGAAACTGGTAGACTTTTGCAATGGAAGTGGGAAATCGCAAGGAATGTGCCCCGTGCCTGTGCCACGGAAGTAACTAGTGTAAATGTCTGTCGCGACTCGAATCCTGTTCCGTGAGAAGCGTTTCCAAGAGTATGAGAGAGAGCAGATGGAAAAGGTCATGGTTTGAAGCGTGAGAAGGAGACCCGTCAGGAAAGCCATACACGTAAGTCGGGGAAGCACTTTCGCGTGACATGGTGAAGGCATCTAGAATGTGCCCTGTGACGGTGCTCGAGAAACCACTTGTGAAGAAGGCTTCCCTCAACTGCCGTATCGTTTCCGTAGGAGGAAACTGTTTTCCGTAGTGGGTGTGAAGGCATAAGGGACGTAGACGAGACTTCGCTCTCCGCTTCGAAGGTGCCTGCCGTCGTTACACGAAGAAGGATGTGTATGGAAATGGATGACTGCGGAAGCATAAGGAAGATGGCATGCGTTTGTTTAACTCTAAGAACAAGTCTCGAGGGTTCCCGTCCTTCGACTACCATCTCTTCTCGTAAGGATGCGAAGCCGCTCCTTAAACCTCGTGTGAACGAAAAGAGATGGAACGCGCGATACCGCACAGTGAGGAACACGTTGTGCGGAGGGTTTCTCTCCATTACGTCCTGTGTCATGGAGGTGGATGGGTCTTGCAATGTACGTGGGCTAGCCTCAGTAGCAGTAGTAGCCTGACACTGAATTCTGAGAAACAAGGCCATGTCAAACAGGCTTTCGCGCTAACATCGTGGTGCTTGAAGAAAGAAGCCTTTGGAGACATGTGCGTTGCTATATAAGGTAGGCGTCTTACACTCACCTCTCACGAAACCAAACTGTAGGGAACTAGTCTTTCCACTACCGCCTCCGGGGAAGAAGTTGGAAGAACTTTCCGACGTTCAAAGTGAAGGCACAAATGCTGGGCCGTCTACCACTGTTTGAGAGAGGAGTTGTGTCTCAAGCTCCTGTCAACCCAGATCTTGCTTCGGGAAGGGAGAAGCGTTTTCAGGACTTCGTGTGAAAGCGTAAGGACAATGCCATAGGCTGAATGGTGAAGGAAAATGTGGGTCGAATGCGACCACCAACTAACAAGTTGTCCCCTAGGGAGGTGTGTGTCTGGAAATGGGAGGAAGCGTAAGGAACGAGCTGTACACTTAAGTCTAAGAGACAATGCTGTGGAGGAGCCGTCCTTCGACTCCCCGCCTCCTTTCCTAAGGATCGAAGCAGCTTGACGCCGAGTGTGAACGGAAGCAGAGGAAAAGCCTGCTATACCTTACTCGTGGAACCACTTTGTATGGAGGGCTTCTCTCAATGAACACCACGGCTCACGACGCTAGAAGGGTTTTCAAACGTACGTGAGTTCGCCAAAGGAAAGCCACAGACTACACTGTGCGAAACAAGTCTGTGTCAAACCGCGCCTTCGAGCTTCCATCTGGCTTCACGGGGAAAACCTAGTCACAACATGAACGTGTGGAACCCTAAACAGGCGGCGTGCACGTCGGTCTGAAGAAACACCACTGCAGAGAAACCGTGTTTCTACCAACCTCTTCCCTGAAAATGGTAGTCTATTCCAAGGTAAGTGTGACAGCGCAAGGCATGTGCCCCATGCCTGCGCCACGGAAATAAGGAGTGGAGATTGTCTCTCCCGGTTCAAACCTTGTTCCGTGAGAAATGTTTTCAAGAGTGCGAGAGAGAGCAGAGGGAAAAGGTCACGCCTTTAAGTCTGAGAAGGAAACCCTGGAAAGCCGTACGCCTACGTATGAGCGGCATTCTGGCGCGAACGTGTGAAGGCATAAAGAATGTGTCCTGGGACGGTGCTTGACAAACCCCTTGTGAAGAAGTCTTCCCTCAGCTATCATATGGTTTCAGGAAGATAAAAGTGTTTTCCGCCGTGGGCGTGAAGGCACGAGGGACGTGCCCTAGAGTGAGCTGTCCGTTTCGAATGTGCCGCCCGTCGTTCCACGAAGAAGGGTGAGTATGGAAATGTATGATGTGAGGAAGCATAGGGAAGATTGCCTACGGGTGTTTAACTCTAAGGACAAATCTAGAGGGTTGCCGTCCGTCGACGACCAGCTCTTTCCCTACGGATGGAAGCGCCGTGTTAAAGCTTAGGGCGAGAGAAAAGAGACGGAATGCGAGATACACCACAGTGGGGAACACGTTGTGTGGAGGGCTTCTCTCCACCAAAGTCTCGGGTCACGAATTTGGAAGGGCCTTCAAATGTACGTGAGCTAGCGTCAGCAGAGCCTTCCACTGAACTCAGAGAAACGAGGCCGCGTCAAACATGATTTGGTGCTAACCCCTTGGTTCGCGAAGCGCGAAGCCTTTTGAGATATGTGTGTGAGGGTCTTGCACTCACCTCTCAAGAAACAAAACGGTAGAGCAATAGTCTTCCCACTACCATCTACAGGGAAGAAGACGGAGGAAATGTCCCACGTTAAACGTGAAGGCGCAAGTTACTGTGCCATAGAGCCCTGCTTGGGAAAGAACTTGTGTCGAAAGCTTCTCCCAACTCAGATCTTGTTTCGGGAAGATAGAAGCGCTGTCGGTACTTTGTGTGGAAACACGAGGAAAATGCCACACGCTGAATTGTGAAGAGAAATGTGGGTCGAACGTGACCACCAACACACTCGTTGTCCCCTAGAGAGGTGTGTGTCTGGAAGTGGGAGGAAGCGTAACGGACGTGCTATACACTTAACTCCAAGAAACAACGCTGTGGAGGTGCGGTCCTTCGACTGCCCTTCTTCTTTGCTAAGGAACGAAGCGGCTTGAAGCCAAGTGTGAAAGGAAACGGAGGGCAAGGAAGGGTGATATACCTCACTCGCGGCACAACTTCTGATGGAGGGCTATTCTCAACGAACAGCATGTGTCACGAAGATAGAAGGGTTTGCGAAAGTATGTGACTTCGCCAAAGGAAAGGCATACACGAATCTCGGCGAACCACGTCTGTGTCGATCGCGACTTCGAGCTTACATCTGGGTTCCCGAGGAATCCATAGTCACATAATGTCTGTGTGGTATCCTACTGCAGAAACACCACTGCAGAGAAACCGTGCGTCTACTATCACCTTCCCTGAAACTGGTAGACTTTTGCAATGGAAGTGGGAAATCGCAAGGAATGTGCCCCGTGCCTGTGCCACGGAAGTAACTAGTGTAAATGTCTGTCGCGATTGGAATCCTGTTCCGTGAGAAGCGTTTCCAAGAGTATGAGAGAGAGCAGATGGAAAAGGTCATGGTTTGAAGCGTGAGAAGGAGACCCGTCAGGAAAGCCATACACGTAAGTCGGGGAAGCACTTTCGCGTGACATGGTGAAGGCATCTAGAATGTGCCCTGTGACGGTGCTCGAGAAACCACTTGTGAAGAAGGCTTCCCTCAACTGCCGTATCGTTTCCGTAGGAGGAAACTGTTTTCCGTAGTGGGTGTGAAGGCATAAGGGCCGTAGACGAGACTTCGCTCTCCGCTTCGAAGGTGCCTGCCGTCGTTACACGAAGAAGGATGTGTATGGAAATGGATGACTGCGGAAGCATAAGGAAGATGGCATGCGTTTGTTTAACTCTAAGAACAAGTCTCGAGGGTTCCCGTCCTTCGACTACCATCTCTTCTCGTAAGGATGCGAAGCCGCTCCTTAAACCTCGTGTGAACGAAAAGAGATGGAACGCGCGATACCGCACAGTGAGGAACACGTTGTGCGGAGGGTTTCTCTCCATTACGTCCTGTGTCATGGAGGTGGATGGGTCTTGCAATGTACGTGGGCTAGCCTCAGTAGCAGTAGTAGCCTGACACTGAATTCTGAGAAACAAGGCCATGTCAAACAGGCTTTCGCGCTAACATCGTGGTGCTTGAAGAAAGAAGCCTTTGGAGACATGTGCGTTGCTATATAAGGTAGGCGTCTTACACTCACCTCTCACGAAACCAAACTGTAGGGAACTAGTCTTTCCACTACCGCCTCCGGGGAAGAAGTTGGAAGAACTTTCCGACGTTCAAAGTGAAGGCACAAATGCTGGGCCGTCTACCACTGTTTGAGAGAGGAGTTGTGTCTCAAGCTCCTGTCAACCCAGATCTTGCTTCGGGAAGGGAGAAGCGTTTTCAGGACTTCGTGTGAAAGCGTAAGGACAATGCCATAGGCTGAATGGTGAAGGAAAATGTGGGTCGAATGCGACCACCAACTAACAAGTTGTCCCCTAGGGAGGTGTGTGTCTGGAAATGGGAGGAAGCGTAAGGAACGAGCTGTACACTTAAGTCTAAGAGACAATGCTGTGGAGGAGCGGTCCTTCGACTCCCCGCCTCCTTTCCTAAGGATCGAAGCAGCTTGACGCCGAGTGTGAACGGAAGCAGAGGAAAAGCCTGCTATACCTTACTCGGGGAACCACTTTGTATGGAGGGCTTCTCTCAATGAACACCACGGCTCACGACGCTAGAAGGGTTTTCAAACGTACGTGAGTTCGCCAAAGGAAAGCCACAGACTACACTGTGCGAAACAAGTCTGTGTCAAACCGCGCCTTCGAGCTTCCATCTGGCTTCACGGGGAAAACCTAGTCACAACATGAACGTGTGGAACCCTAAACAGGCGGCGTGCACGTCGGTCTGAAGAAACACCACTGCAGAGAAACCGTGTTTCTCCCAACCTCTTCCCTGAAAATGGTAGTCTATTCCAAGGTAAGTGTGACAGCGCAAGGCATGTGCCCCATGCCTGCGCCACGGAAATAAGGAGTGGAGATTGTCTCTCCCGGTTCAAACCTTGTTCCGTGAGAAATGTTTTCAAGAGTGCGAGAGAGAGCAGAGGGAAAAGGTCACGCCTTTAAGTCTGAGAAGGAAACCCTGGAAAGCCGTACGCCTACGTATGAGCGGCATTCTGGCGCGAACGTGTGAAGGCATAAAGAATGTGTCCTGGGACGGTGCTTGACAAACCCCTTGTGAAGAAGTCTTCCCTCAGCTATCATCTGGTTTCAGGAAGATAAAAGTGTTTTCCGCCGTGGGCGTGAAGGCACGAGGGACGTGCCCTAGAGTGAGCTGTCCGTTTCGAATGTGCCGCCCGTCGTTCCACGAAGAAGGGTGAGTATGGAAATGTATGATGTGAGGAAGCATAGGGAAGATTGCCTACGGGTGTTTAACTCTAAGGACAAATCTAGAGGGTTGCCGTCCGTCGACGACCAGCTCTTTCCCTACGGATGGAAGCGCCGTGTTAAAGCTTAGGGCGAGAGAAAAGAGACGGAATGCGAGATACACCACAGTGGGGAACACGTTGTGTGGAGGGCTTCTCTCCACCAAAGTCTCGGGTCACGAATTTGGAAGGGCCTTCAAATGTACGTGAGCTAGCGTCAGCAGAGCCTTCCACTGAACTCAGAGAAACGAGGCCGCGTCAAACATGATTTGGTGCTAACCCCTTGGTTCGCGAAGCGCGAAGCCTTTTGAGATATGTGTGTGAGGGTCTTGCACTCACCTCTCAAGAAACAAAACGGTAGAGCAATAGTCTTCCCACTACCATCTACAGGGAAGAAGACGGAGGAAATGTCCCACGTTAAACGTGAAGGCGCAAGTTACTGTGCCATAGAGCCCTGCTTGGGAAAGAACTTGTGTCGAAAGCTTCTCCCAACTCAGATCTTGTTTCGGGAAGATAGAAGCGCTGTCGGTACTTTGTGTGGAAACACAAGGAAAATGCCACACGCTGAATTGTGAAGAGAAATGTGGGTCGAACGTGACCACCAACACACTCGTTGTCCCCTAGAGAGGTGTGTGTCTGGAAGTGGGAGGAAGCGTAACGGACGTGCTATACACTTAACTCCAAGAAACAACGCTGTGGAGGTGCGGTCCTTCGACTGCCCTTCTTCTTTGCTAAGGAACGAAGCGGCTTGAAGCCAAGTGTGAAAGGAAACGGAGGGCAAGGAAGGGTGATATACCTCACTCGCGGCACAACTTCTGATGGAGGGCTTTTCTCAACGAACAGCATGTGTCACGAAGATAGAAGGGTTTGCGAAAGTATGTGACTTCGCCAAAGGAAAGGCATACACGAATCTCGGCGAACCACGTCTGTGTCGATCGCGACTTCGAGCTTACATCTGGGTTCCCGAGGAATCCATAGTCACATAATGTCTGTGTGGTATCCTACTGCAGAAACACCACTGCAGAGAAACCGTGCGTCTACTATCACCTTCCCTGAAACTGGTAGACTTTTGCAATGGAAGTGGGAAATCGCAAGGAATGTGCCCCGTGCCTGTGCCACGGAAGTAACTAGTGTAAATGTCTGTCGCGACTCGAATCCTGTTCCGTGAGAAGCGTTTCCAAGAGTATGAGAGAGAGCAGATGGAAAAGGTCATGGTTTGAAGCGTGAGAAGGAGACCCGTCAGGAAAGCCATACACGTAAGTCGGGGAAGCACTTTCGCGTGACATGGTGAAGGCATCTAGAATGTGCCCTGTGACGGTGCTCGAGAAACCACTTGTGAAGAAGGCTTCCCTCAACTGCCGTATCGTTTCCGTAGGAGGAAACTGTTTTCCGTAGTGGGTGTGAAGGCATAAGGGACGTAGACGAGACTTCGCTCTCCGCTTCGAAGGTGCCTGCCGTCGTTACACGAAGAAGGATGTGTATGGAAATGGATGACTGCGGAAGCATAAGGAAGATGGCATGCGTTTGTTTAACTCTAAGAACAAGTCTCGAGGGTTCCCGTCCTTCGACTACCATCTCTTCTCGTAAGGATGCGAAGCCGCTCCTTAAACCTCGTGTGAACGAAAAGAGATGGAACGCGCGATACCGCACAGTGAGGAACACGTTGTGCGGAGGGTTTCTCTCCATTACGTCCTGTGTCATGGAGGTGGATGGGTCTTGCAATGTACGTGGGCTAGCCTCAGTAGCAGTAGTAGCCTGACACTGAATTCTGAGAAACAAGGCCATGTCAAACAGGCTTTCGCGCTAACATCGTGGTGCTTGAAGAAAGAAGCCTTTGGAGACATGTGCGTTGCTATATAAGGTAGGCGTCTTACACTCACCTCTCACGAAACCAAACTGTAGGGAACTAGTCTTTCCACTACCGCCTCCGGGGAAGAAGTTGGAAGAACTTTCCGACGTTCAAAGTGAAGGCACAAATGCTGGGCCGTCTACCACTGTTTGAGAGAGGAGTTGTGTCTCAAGCTCCTGTCAACCCAGATCTTGCTTCGGGAAGGGAGAAGCGTTTTCAGGACTTCGTGTGAAAGCGTAAGGACAATGCCATAGGCTGAATGGTGAAGGAAAATGTGGGTCGAATGCGACCACCAACTAACAAGTTGTCCCCTAGGGAGGTGTGTGTCTGGAAATGGGAGGAAGCGTAAGGAACGAGCTGTACACTTAAGTCTAAGAGACAATGCTGTGGAGGAGCCGTCCTTCGACTCCCCGCCTCCTTTCCTAAGGATCGAAGCAGCTTGACGCCGAGTGTGAACGGAAGCAGAGGAAAAGCCTGCTATACCTTACTCGTGGAACCACTTTGTATGGAGGGCTTCTCTCAATGAACACCACGGCTCACGACGCTAGAAGGGTTTTCAAACGTACGTGAGTTCGCCAAAGGAAAGCCACAGACTACACTGTGCGAAACAAGTCTGTGTCAAACCGCGCCTTCGAGCTTCCATCTGGCTTCACGGGGAAAACCTAGTCACAACATGAACGTGTGGAACCCTAAACAGGCGGCGTGCACGTCGGTCTGAAGAAACACCACTGCAGAGAAACCGTGTTTCTACCAACCTCTTCCCTGAAAATGGTAGTCTATTCCAAGGTAAGTGTGACAGCGCAAGGCATGTGCCCCATGCCTGCGCCACGGAAATAAGGAGTGGAGATTGTCTCTCCCGGTTCAAACCTTGTTCCGTGAGAAATGTTTTCAAGAGTGCGAGAGAGAGCAGAGGGAAAAGGTCACGCCTTTAAGTCTGAGAAGGAAACCCTGGAAAGCCGTACGCCTACGTATGAGCGGCATTCTGGCGCGAACGTGTGAAGGCATAAAGAATGTGTCCTGGGACGGTGCTTGACAAACCCCTTGTGAAGAAGTCTTCCCTCAGCTATCATATGGTTTCAGGAAGATAAAAGTGTTTTCCGCCGTGGGCGTGAAGGCACGAGGGACGTGCCCTAGAGTGAGCTGTCCGTTTCGAATGTGCCGCCCGTCGTTCCACGAAGAAGGGTGAGTATGGAAATGTATGATGTGAGGAAGCATAGGGAAGATTGCCTACGGGTGTTTAACTCTAAGGACAAATCTAGAGGGTTGCCGTCCGTCGACGACCAGCTCTTTCCCTACGGATGGAAGCGCCGTGTTAAAGCTTAGGGCGAGAGAAAAGAGACGGAATGCGAGATACACCACAGTGGGGAACACGTTGTGTGGAGGGCTTCTCTCCACCAAAGTCTCGGGTCACGAATTTGGAAGGGCCTTCAAATGTACGTGAGCTAGCGTCAGCAGAGCCTTCCACTGAACTCAGAGAAACGAGGCCGCGTCAAACATGATTTGGTGCTAACCCCTTGGTTCGCGAAGCGCGAAGCCTTTTGAGATATGTGTGTGAGGGTCTTGCACTCACCTCTCAAGAAACAAAACGGTAGAGCAATAGTCTTCCCACTACCATCTACAGGGAAGAAGACGGAGGAAATGTCCCACGTTAAACGTGAAGGCGCAAGTTACTGTGCCATAGAGCCCTGCTTGGGAAAGAACTTGTGTCGAAAGCTTCTCCCAACTCAGATCTTGTTTCGGGAAGATAGAAGCGCTGTCGGTACTTTGTGTGGAAACACGAGGAAAATGCCACACGCTGAATTGTGAAGAGAAATGTGGGTCGAACGTGACCACCAACACACTCGTTGTCCCCTAGAGAGGTGTGTGTCTGGAAGTGGGAGGAAGCGTAACGGACGTGCTATACACTTAACTCCAAGAAACAACGCTGTGGAGGTGCGGTCCTTCGACTGCCCTTCTTCTTTGCTAAGGAACGAAGCGGCTTGAAGCCAAGTGTGAAAGGAAACGGAGGGCAAGGAAGGGTGATATACCTCACTCGCGGCACAACTTCTGATGGAGGGCTATTCTCAACGAACAGCATGTGTCACGAAGATAGAAGGGTTTGCGAAAGTATGTGACTTCGCCAAAGGAAAGGCATACACGAATCTCGGCGAACCACGTCTGTGTCGATCGCGACTTCGAGCTTACATCTGGGTTCCCGAGGAATCCATAGTCACATAATGTCTGTGTGGTATCCTACTGCAGAAACACCACTGCAGAGAAACCGTGCGTCTACTATCACCTTCCCTGAAACTGGTAGACTTTTGCAATGGAAGTGGGAAATCGCAAGGAATGTGCCCCGTGCCTGTGCCACGGAAGTAACTAGTGTAAATGTCTGTCGCGATTGGAATCCTGTTCCGTGAGAAGCGTTTCCAAGAGTATGAGAGAGAGCAGATGGAAAAGGTCATGGTTTGAAGCGTGAGAAGGAGACCCGTCAGGAAAGCCATACACGTAAGTCGGGGAAGCACTTTCGCGTGACATGGTGAAGGCATCTAGAATGTGCCCTGTGACGGTGCTCGAGAAACCACTTGTGAAGAAGGCTTCCCTCAACTGCCGTATCGTTTCCGTAGGAGGAAACTGTTTTCCGTAGTGGGTGTGAAGGCATAAGGGCCGTAGACGAGACTTCGCTCTCCGCTTCGAAGGTGCCTGCCGTCGTTACACGAAGAAGGATGTGTATGGAAATGGATGACTGCGGAAGCATAAGGAAGATGGCATGCGTTTGTTTAACTCTAAGAACAAGTCTCGAGGGTTCCCGTCCTTCGACTACCATCTCTTCTCGTAAGGATGCGAAGCCGCTCCTTAAACCTCGTGTGAACGAAAAGAGATGGAACGCGCGATACCGCACAGTGAGGAACACGTTGTGCGGAGGGTTTCTCTCCATTACGTCCTGTGTCATGGAGGTGGATGGGTCTTGCAATGTACGTGGGCTAGCCTCAGTAGCAGTAGTAGCCTGACACTGAATTCTGAGAAACAAGGCCATGTCAAACAGGCTTTCGCGCTAACATCGTGGTGCTTGAAGAAAGAAGCCTTTGGAGACATGTGCGTTGCTATATAAGGTAGGCGTCTTACACTCACCTCTCACGAAACCAAACTGTAGGGAACTAGTCTTTCCACTACCGCCTCCGGGGAAGAAGTTGGAAGAACTTTCCGACGTTCAAAGTGAAGGCACAAATGCTGGGCCGTCTACCACTGTTTGAGAGAGGAGTTGTGTCTCAAGCTCCTGTCAACCCAGATCTTGCTTCGGGAAGGGAGAAGCGTTTTCAGGACTTCGTGTGAAAGCGTAAGGACAATGCCATAGGCTGAATGGTGAAGGAAAATGTGGGTCGAATGCGACCACCAACTAACAAGTTGTCCCCTAGGGAGGTGTGTGTCTGGAAATGGGAGGAAGCGTAAGGAACGAGCTGTACACTTAAGTCTAAGAGACAATGCTGTGGAGGAGCGGTCCTTCGACTCCCCGCCTCCTTTCCTAAGGATCGAAGCAGCTTGACGCCGAGTGTGAACGGAAGCAGAGGAAAAGCCTGCTATACCTTACTCGGGGAACCACTTTGTATGGAGGGCTTCTCTCAATGAACACCACGGCTCACGACGCTAGAAGGGTTTTCAAACGTACGTGAGTTCGCCAAAGGAAAGCCACAGACTACACTGTGCGAAACAAGTCTGTGTCAAACCGCGCCTTCGAGCTTCCATCTGGCTTCACGGGGAAAACCTAGTCACAACATGAACGTGTGGAACCCTAAACAGGCGGCGTGCACGTCGGTCTGAAGAAACACCACTGCAGAGAAACCGTGTTTCTCCCAACCTCTTCCCTGAAAATGGTAGTCTATTCCAAGGTAAGTGTGACAGCGCAAGGCATGTGCCCCATGCCTGCGCCACGGAAATAAGGAGTGGAGATTGTCTCTCCCGGTTCAAACCTTGTTCCGTGAGAAATGTTTTCAAGAGTGCGAGAGAGAGCAGAGGGAAAAGGTCATGCCTTTAAGTCTGAGAAGGAAACCCTGGAAAGCCGTACGCCTACGTATGAGCGGCATTCTGGCGCGAACGTGTGAAGGCATAAAGAATGTGTCCTGGGACGGTGCTTGACAAACCCCTTGTGAAGAAGTCTTCCCTCAGCTATCATATGGTTTCAGGAAGATAAAAGTGTTTTCCGCCGTGGGCGTGAAGGCACGAGGGACGTGCCCTAGAGTGAGCTGTCCGTTTCGAATGTGCCGCCCGTCGTTCCACGAAGAAGGGTGAGTATGGAAATGTATGATGTGAGGAAGCATAGGGAAGATTGCCTACGGGTGTTTAACTCTAAGGACAAATCTAGAGGGTTGCCGTCCGTCGACGACCAGCTCTTTCCCTACGGATGGAAGCTCCGTGTTAAAGCTTAGGGCGAGAGAAAAGAGACGGAATGCGAGATACACCACAGTGGGGAACACGTTGTGTGGAGGGCTTCTCTCCACCAAAGTCTCGGGTCACGAATTTGGAAGGGCCTTCAAATGTACGTGAGCTAGCGTCAGCAGAGCCTTCCACTGAACTCAGAGAAACGAGGCCGCGTCAAACATGATTTCGTGCTAACCCCTTGGTTCGCGAAGCGCGAAGCCTTTTGAGATATGTGTGTGAGGGTCTTGCACTCACCTCTCAAGAAACAAAACGGTAGAGCAATAGTCTTCCCACTACCATCTACAGGGAAGAAGACGGAGGAAATGTCCAACGTTAAACGTGAAGGCGCAAGTTACTGTGCCATAGAGCCCTGCTTGGGAAAGAACTTGTGTCGAAAGCTTCTCCCAACTCAGATCTTGTTTCGGGAAGATAGAAGCGCTGTCGGTACTTTGTGTGGAAACACGAGGAAAATGCCACACGCTGAATTGTGAAGAGAAATGTGGGTCGAACGTGACCACCAACACACTCGTTGTCCCCTAGAGAGGTGTGTGTCTGGAAGTGGGAGGAAGCGTAACGGACGTGCTATACACTTAACTCCAAGAAACAACGCTGTGGAGGTGCGGTCCTTCGACTGCCCTTCTTCTTTGCTAAGGAACGAAGCGGCTTGAAGCCAAGTGTGAAAGGAAACGGAGGGCAAGGAAGGGTGATATACCTCACTCGCGGCACAACTTCTGATGGAGGGCTATTCTCAACGAACAGCATGTGTCACGAAGATAGAAGGGTTTGCGAAAGTATGTGACTTCGCCAAAGGAAAGGCATACACGAATCTCGGCGAACCACGTCTGTGTCGATCGCGACTTCGAGCTTACATCTGGGTTCCCGAGGAATCCATAGTCACATAATGTCTGTGTGGTATCCTACTGCAGAAACACCACTGCAGAGAAACCGTGCGTCTACTATCACCTTCCCTGAAACTGGTAGACTTTTGCAATGGAAGTGGGAAATCGCAAGGAATGTGCCCCGTGCCTGTGCCACGGAAGTAACTAGTGTAAATGTCTGTCGCGATTGGAATCCTGTTCCGTGAGAAGCGTTTCCAAGAGTATGAGAGAGAGCAGATGGAAAAGGTCATGGTTTGAAGCGTGAGAAGGAGACCCGTCAGGAAAGCCATACACGTAAGTCGGGGAAGCACTTTCGCGTGACATGGTGAAGGCATCTAGAATGTGCCCTGTGACGGTGCTCGAGAAACCACTTGTGAAGAAGGCTTCCCTCAACTGCCGTATCGTTTCCGTAGGAGGAAACTGTTTTCCGTAGTGGGTGTGAAGGCATAAGGGACGTAGACGAGACTTCGCTCTCCGCTTCGAAGGTGCCTGCCGTCGTTACACGAAGAAGGATGTGTATGGAAATGGATGACTGCGGAAGCATAAGGAAGATGGCATGCGTTTGTTTAACTCTAAGAACAAGTCTCGAGGGTTCCCGTCCTTCGACTACCATCTCTTCTCGTAAGGATGCGAAGCCGCTCCTTAAACCTCGTGTGAACGAAAAGAGATGGAACGCGCGATACCGCACAGTGAGGAACACGTTGTGCGGAGGGTTTCTCTCCATTACGTCCTGTGTCATGGAGGTGGATGGGTCTTGCAATGTACGTGGGCTAGCCTCAGTAGCAGTAGTAGCCTGACACTGAATTCTGAGAAACAAGGCCATGTCAAACAGGCTTTCGCGCTAACATCGTGGTGCTTGAAGAAAGAAGCCTTTGGAGACATGTGCGTTGCTATATAAGGTAGGCGTCTTACACTCACCTCTCACGAAACCAAACTGTAGGGAACTAGTCTTTCCACTACCGCCTCCGGGGAAGAAGTTGGAAGAACTTTCCGACGTTCAAAGTGAAGGCACAAATGCTGGGCCGTCTACCACTGTTTGAGAGAGGAGTTGTGTCTCAAGCTCCTGTCAACCCAGATCTTGCTTCGGGAAGGGAGAAGCGTTTTCAGGACTTCGTGTGAAAGCGTAAGGACAATGCCATAGGCTGAATGGTGAAGGAAAATGTGGGTCGAATGCGACCACCAACTAACAAGTTGTCCCCTAGGGAGGTGTGTGTCTGGAAATGGGAGGAAGCGTAAGGAACGAGCTGTACACTTAAGTCTAAGAGACAATGCTGTGGAGGAGCGGTCCTTCGACTCCCCGCCTCCTTTCCTAAGGATCGAAGCAGCTTGACGCCGAGTGTGAACGGAAGCAGAGGAAAAGCCTGCTATACCTTACTCGTGGAACCACTTTGTATGGAGGGCTTCTCTCAATGAACACCACGGCTCACGACGCTAGAAGGGTTTTCAAACGTACGTGAGTTCGCCAAAGGAAAGCCACAGACTACACTGTGCGAAACAAGTCTGTGTCAAACCGCGCCTTCGAGCTTCCATCTGGCTTCACGGGGAAAACCTAGTCACAACATGAACGTGTGGAACCCTAAACAGGCGGCGTGCACGTCGGTCTGAAGAAACACCACTGCAGAGAAACCGTGTTTCTCCCAACCTCTTCCCTGAAAATGGTAGTCTATTCCAAGGTAAGTGTGACAGCGCAAGGCATGTGCCCCATGCCTGCGCCACGGAAATAAGGAGTGGAGATTGTCTCTCCCGGTTCAAACCTTGTTCCGTGAGAAATGTTTTCAAGAGTGCGAGAGAGAGCAGAGGGAAAAGGTCACGCCTTTAAGTCTGAGAAGGAAACCCTGGAAAGCCGTACGCCTAC